>NW_027478579.1:299232-599232 GCF_051014685.1 Ptiloglossa arizonensis
TTGTTCGTTTCTTCGTTTCTTTGTTCGTCTCTCCGTTTTTTTCTTCGTTTCTCCGTTTCTTTCTTCATTTCTCCGTTTCTTTGTTCGCTTCTCCGTTTCTTTCTTCGTTTCTCCGTTTCTTTCCTCGTTTCTCCGTTTCTTTCTACGTTTCTCCGTTTCTTTCTTCGTTTCTCCGTTTCTTTCTTCGTTTCACCGTTTCTTTCTTCGTTTCTCCGTTTATTCCTTCATTTCCCCATTTATTTCTCCGTTTCTCCGTTTCTTTGTTCGTTTCTCCGTTTCTTTGTTCGTTTCTCCGTTTCTTTGTTCGTTTCTCCGTTTCTTTGTTCGTTTCTCCGTTTCTTTGTTCGTTTCTCCGTTTATTTCTTCGTTTCTCCGTTTCATTCTTCGTTTCTTTCTTCGTTTCTTCATTTCTTTCTTCGTTTCTCCGTTTCTTCCTTCGTTTCTCCGTTTCTTACTTCATTTCTCCGTTTCTTTCTTCTTTTCTCCGTTTCTTTCTTCGTTTCTCCGTTTCTTTCTTCGTTTCTCCGTTTCTTTCTTCGTTTCTCCATTTATTTCTCCGTTTCTTTCTTCGTTTCTCCGTATATGTCTTCGTCTCTTCATTTATTTCTCCGTTTCTCCGTTTCTTTGTTCGTTTCTCCGTTTCTTTGTTCGTTTCTCCGTTTGTTTGTTCGTTTCTCCGTTTCTTTCTTCGTTTCTCCGTTTCTTTCTTTGTTTCTCCGTTTCTTTCTTCATTTCTCCGTTTATTTCTTCGTTTCGCCGTTTCTTTCTTCGTTTCTCCGTTTCTTTCTTCGTTTCTCCGTTTATATCTTCGTTTCTCCATTTATTTCTCCGTTTCTTTCTTCGTTTCTCCGTTTCATTCTTCGTTTCTCCGTTTCTTTCTTCGTTCCTCCTTTTCTTTGTTCGTTTCTCCGTTTCTTTCTTTGTTTCTCCGTTTCTTTCTTCATTTCTCCGTTCATTTCTTCGTTTCTCCGTTTCATTCTTCGTTTCGGCGTTTCATTGTTCGTTTCTCCGTTTCTATCTTCGTTTCTCCGTTTCTTTGTTCGCTTCTCCGTTTCTTTCTTCGTTTCTTCGTTTCTATCTTCGTTTCTCCGTTTATTTCTTCGTTTCTCCATTTATTTCTCCGTTTCTCCGTTTCTTTCTTCGTTTCTCCGTTTCTTCCTTCGTTTCATCGTTTCTCCGTTTCTCCGTTTCTCCGTTTCGATTATATGATTATAATATTTATAATTTCTATTATAAATCGTTTGATCTGTAGTTAAATTAGACACTAATACTCTAAATACATATTTAATATATTTTTTAGTCTCTTTAGCCTCCAGAAGAATTTTATTTATACTATTTTCTATATATAATAATTTACACACAATCGGAAATAAATCTAATTATTTATTTATAATAATTATTTTTTTTTCCCTTATCTTAAAAATTGGGATGTACTCTTTAAATGTTCGATTCATTTCTTTAATTTATTCATTAAATTGAATTAATCTATTCTTTATAATAACTTTAATCAAATTAATCCCTATAATTATTATAGAACTCATATCAAAATTTAATAATGAAATTTATTTTATTTGCCTAATTAATGTAATTATTGCCCCTATCATTTGCTTAAACAAAAAAATCAGTCATAATAATTATAGGATATTCATCTGTTATACAAACATCTATTATAGTTATTTTATTAATAATTAACAATAATACATTTTTAACATATTTCATTTTATATTCAATAATTTATTTAATTTTAATTTTTATATTTAAAATAATAAAGATTAACTCTTCTTCCTTATATAATATATTAACGTCTAATAGAAGAACAATTATTTTATACTCAATAATTATTATGTACACAAATTTCCCACATATAGCACTCCTTATACTGAAATAAATCGTCCTAGAAACATTAATAAATTCAAGAATAAAATTTACCGTGGAAGGTTTAATTTTACATTTATTCGAAAGATGAAACATACAAAAGTTTGTACAAAAGTATTTATTTATTTTATCGCACGGTAGGGAATATCATACAAATGGAAATACTTACCTCTATTGTCGGTAAATTGTACTTGTCGCGCCATCTATTTGTGGAAATTACAACAATTCCTCGACAAACTTGAGCGTTTCTCCGCCAGGTGTTTTCACCCCTTAAGTGTAGTTTAACCCTTTCTCCAATAGATGGCAACCCATGTAATTACCACGTTACAGGGATTTGTAATTGCGGGTTCAGAATATATTTGCATACATACAAACTATAATTCCGATATGTAGCGAAATATTCATTTATTTTATCGCACGGTTTCTTCGATTGTATTTGTTCGATCTAACCAAATACTTCAAGAAATTGATGGCTTTATAGCCATTATTTATACCGGAACATTGTGAAAAATTGTTTAATCTACGGTCCAACGACGGTTGTTAATTATTATGATAAATAAACGTCATGATATTGCGAAATCTGCGAAGGCGAACGGTTTCGGTGAATGTTTGTTCATTTCCGCCATTGTTACTAACATTTATGTATGTTCCCAATTTTAATCGAACAATGTGCATCCTATTTATGCATTGAAAATGATTAAGTACCTCATAGAAATTAATTTGGATCGAGATTCAAAGTAAAACGTGTTTCGTAAAGTTTTATAGCAGGGAAAGTAACAATTGTTTGTTAAATACATCAATTTAACATTTGCTTAATTCTTATAATTTACACAATACGCGTAGTAGTTGCATTTTTTATTTAAAAGCGCTGAAATTCAATTAATCGCTTTTCTAGATGCAACAATCATAGCGATGGACGCTTGTGAATCGGTCATCGATACGTGTAACCTTGAGAATGTCAGTTTGATCTCAACGAAAAATTCCATCGCGAGCAATGAATATTTCGATGAAATGATATTTTAAGCCTTTATTTATACTAGGGCATTGTTAATAATTATTTAAACTATGGTACTACGACAATTGTTAATAATTCTGATAAATAAACATCAAGATATTGCAAAATGTGCGAAGGCGAATAGTTTCGGTGAATGTTTATTCATTTCCGCGAGTTTTACTAACATTCATGCATGTTCCCAATATTAATCGAACAATGTTCATCTTATTGATGCATTACAAATGATTAAGAACTTATAGAAATTAATTTTGATCGAGCTTCGATGTAAAGAGATGATTCTTAAAGTTTTAAAATGAAAAGTGAAGTAATTTATTACTATAATTTGGTTTAAAAAATCAATTCTTTTGTCAGACATCTAATGATTTGATTTAATTAAATATTATATGAGTAGGTTAAAATTTAATTTTGGTTGTTAATTCAATTAATAAAGTTTGAATAATTAGTTCTTTCCACAACAATTGGCATAAATCTGTGATTAACTCCGCAGATTTCAGAACATTGTCCGAAAAATACTCCAGGTCGATTAGTAATTAAATTTATTTGGTTAATTCGCCCTGGTACTGAGTCTATTTTTAAGCCTAAAGACGGAACAGTTCAAGAGTGAATTACGTCGTTTGATGTTGTTAATATTCGAATTAGTGTATTAGATGGAATAATTATTCGATTATCTACGTCTAGGAGACGAAAAATGTAAATATTATTTAAATCTTTATCTATATAGGAGTCAAAATTTAAATTATTAAATTCTGGGTATTCATAGGATCAATATCATTGGTGCCCAATTGATTTGATTGTTAAGTATACGGGTATTCATAGTTCATCAATAAAATATAGGGTTTTTAAAGAAGAAAGTGCAATTACTCCTAAAATTATTATTGGGAGTAAAGTTCATACAATTTCAATATGATGATTTTTAAGTAAAAATCGATTGATAAATTTATTAGTAAAAATATCTAATATAATTATTAGAGTTAATGAAGAGATTATAATTATTATAATTATTGTGAAGTTGTGAAAAAGATTTAAATTATCGGCATATGGCGAATTGGGGTCTTGGAAATTAATTATTTTTCAATGGGACATTTTCAATAAAAATATTAAATTTTATAAATGAATCTTAAATTCATGCACTAATCTGCCATATTAAAATTTGTTTTTAATAATTAGAGGAATAGAGAGGAATGAGTGGTCTTTTGGGGAAAAGTTTTGGGGTCATTCTAGTGATGATTGATTAAATTTAAATATAGCTAGACGTTTAGTTATAAATCTCTCCAATATAATAAACAAGAGTAAAATTATTCTTTTGAATGAAATTATTGAGCCAATAGATGATAATAAATTTTCACAGTAGTAGGAATCCGGGTAATCCGAATAACGTCGAGGTATTCCTGTCATTCCTAAAAAATGCTGATGGAAAAAAGTTATATTTACCCCAATAAATATTATATAAAATTGAGTTTTAAGATAAAATTGATTTAGGGTAAATCCTGTGAATAAAGGGAATCAATGAATTAATGAAGCAATAATAGAAAATACTGCTCCTATTGACAGTACATAGTGGAAATGAGAGACAACATAGTATGTATCATGTAGTATAATATCAATAGATGAGTTTGATAATATAATTCCTGTTAATCCTCCTATTGTAAATAAAAAAATAAAGCCAAATTATCAAATAATAGAAGGATTAATAATAAGTCTTGACCCGTAGTACGTAGCTAGTCATCTAAATACTTTGATTCCTGTGGGAATTGCAATGATTATAGTTGCCGAAGTGAAATAAGCTCGTGTGTCTACATCTAAGCCTACTGTGAATATGTGATGTGCTCACACAATAAATCCTAGAAATCCAATTCCGAGTATTGCATAAACTATCCCTAGGTTCCCTTTTTCCCTCTTTCATTGAAAATGATATGGGAGATTAATCCAAACCCGGGTAAAATTAAAATATAGACTTCAGGATGCTCAAAAAATCAAAATAAATGTTGAAATAAAATTGGGTCCCCTCCCCCAGTAGGATCAAAGAAGGAAGTATTTAAATTTCGGTCTGTTAATAACATAGTAATAGCTCCGGCTAATACAGGTAGTGAGAGAAGAAGCAAAATTGTAGTAATTAATACTGACCAAGCAAATAAGGATATTTGATCGAATTTTAAAGCATTATTTTTTATTTTAAGAATTGTAACAATAAAATTAATTGATCCTATAATTGAAGAGATACCTGCAATATGCAAAGAAATAATTGTTAAGTCTATAGATGAAGATGGGTGATAAAGATTTGATGACAAAGGAGGGTAGATTGTTCATCCAGTTCCCGAGCCTGGGAATAATAGTGTTGTAAGAATTAAAAGTAATAATGAAGGGGTGATTAGTCACAATCTTATATTATTTATTCGGGGAAATGCTGTATCAGGGGATCCAATTATTAAGGGAATTATTCAGTTTCCGAATCCTCCGATTATAAATGGTAAAACTATAAAAAAAATTATTACAATGGCATGTGATGTTACAATTGAGTTATATATTTGGTCGATATTAATTCAAGTTCCTGGCTTATTTAATTCTATTCGAATTAGTATCCTTAAAGAAGAACCAATTATACCAGATCATATAGCTGGTATGAAATATAATATCCCAAAATTTTTGTGATTTGTTGAATACATATATTAATTATGCTAAAAATTAATATAACCAGTAGATCATAAATATAAATATAAATATTAAAAAAGTTATAAATAGATAATAGTTTAGAAAATTAAGGTTAATTTAATTATATATATTTTATTTAATTGAAGGGAAAAAATATAAGAAGGATATATTTAAATAATTTCATGATGTAATTAATCTTATAAAAAGATATACAATTATTAAAAGTATAAATTTTATTCTTGAATTTATTAATGTTTCTAGGACGATTCATTTCAGTATAAAGAGTGCTATACGTGGGAAATTTGTGTACATAATAATTATTGAGTATAAAATAATTTTTCTTTTATTAGAGGTTAATATATTAAATTAGGAAGAAGAATTAATCTTTATTATTTTAAATATAAAAATTAAATTTGAAGAAATTATTGAATATAAAATGAAATATGTTAAAAATGTATCTTTGTTAATTATTAATAACATAACTATAATAGATGTTTGTATAACAGATGAATACCCTATAATTATTTTGATTGATTTTTTATTTAAGCAAATGATAGGGGCAATAATTACATTAATTAGGCAAATAAAATAAATTTCATTATTAAATTTTAATAGGAGTTCTATAATAATTATAGGGATTAATTTGATTAAAGTTATTATAAAGAATAGATTAATTCAATTTAATGAATACATTAAAGAAATGAATCGAACATTTAAAGAGTACGTCCCAATTTTTAAGATAAGTGAAAAAAAAATTATTATTATAAATAAATAATTAGATTTATTTCCAATTCTGTGTAAATTATTATATATAGTAAATAGTATAAATAAAATTCTTCTGGAGGCTAAAGAAATTAAAAAATTCACTAAATATGTATTTAGAGTATTAGTGTCAAATTTAACTATAGATCAAATGATTTATAATAGAAATTATAAATATTCTCCCATATCTCGCGAACGGATTGACGAACTTCAGAAATTCCTGTTGCATCTGAAAGTTGAAACTCGCCCGATTACAATGGTATGTGTAGTTTTCCCCTAAGCCATTATAGTTATTGGTTTCGAGTATCAGACTTGCGAAAATTTTGATGGTTTCTCAACCATCTCTTAACTCCAAACTCCGATATTTCGCGAACGGATTGACGAACTTTAGAAATTACTGACGCATCTGAAAGTAGAAACTCGCCCGATTACAACGGTATATGTATTTTTCCCCTAGGCCATTGTAGTCATTGGTTTCGAGTATCAGACTTGCGAAACTATGATAGTTTCTCAACCATGCCTTCACTTGAAACTCCTATATCTCGCGAACGGACTGACGAAATCGAGAAATTCCTGTTGCATCTGAAACTAGAAGCTCGCCCGATTACAATGGTGTATGTACTTTTCCCCTAGGCCATTCCAGTTACTGGTTTCGCGTATCAGACTTGGGAAAATTTTGATGGTTTCTCAACCATTCCTTAACTTCAAACTCCCATATCTCGCGAACGGATTGACGAACCCGAGAATTTCCTGTTGCATCTGACAGCAGAAACTCGCCCGATTACAACGGTATGTGTATTGTTGTCCTAGGCCATAGTAGTTATTGGTTTCTTGTATCAGACTTGCGAAAATTTTGATGGTTTCTCAAACATTCCTTAACTTCAAACTCCCGTATCTCGCGAACGGATTGACGAACTGGAGAAATTCCTGTTGCATCTGAAAGTAGAAACTCGCCCGATTACAATGGTGTGTGTACTTTTCCCCGAGGCCATTCCAGTTATTGGTTTCGAGAATCAGACTAGCGAAATTTTGATGGTTTCTCAACCATTCCTTATCTTCAAACTCCCATATCTCGCGAACGGATTGACGTACTCGAGGAATTCCTGTTGTATCTGAAAGTAGAAACTCGCCCGATTACATTGCTATGTGTACTTCTCCCCTCGGCCATTCCTGTTATTCCTTTCTAGCTTCAGGATTGCGAAAATTTTAATGGTTTCTCAACCATTCCTTAACTTCAAACTCCCACATCTCGCGAACGGATTGACGAACTCGAGAAATGCCTGTTGCATCTAAAAGCAGAAACTCGCCCGATTACAGCGGTATGTGTATTTTTGCCCTAGGCCTTAGTAGTTATTGGTTTCGAGTATCAGACTTGCGAAAATTTTGATGGTTTCTCCACCATTCATTAACTTCGAACTCCCATATCTCGCGAACGGATTGACGAATCCGAAAAATTTCTGTTGCATCTGAAAGTAGAAACTCTCCCGATTGCAACGGTATGTGCAATTTTCCGCTAGGCCATTGTAGTTATTTGTTTCGAGTATCAGACTTGCGAAAATTTTGATGGTTTCTCAACTACTCCTTAACTTCAAACTCACATATCTCGCGAACGGATTGACGAACTCGAGAAATGCCTGTTGCATCTAAAAGCAGAAACCCGCCCGATTACAATGGTGTGTGTACTTTTCCCCTAGGCCATTCCAGTTATTGGTTTCGAGTATCAGACTTGCGAAAATTTTGATGGTTTCTCAACCATTCTGAACTCCAAACTCCTATATCTCGCGAACGGACTTGGAAATCGAGAAATTTCTGTTGCATCTGAAAGTAGAAACTCTGCCGATTACAACGGTATGTGTATTTTTCCCCTAGGCTATTGTAGTTATTGGTTTCGAGTATCAGACTTGAGAAAATTTTGATGGTTTCTCAACCATTCCTTAACTTCGAACTCCCATATCTCGCGAACGGATAGACGAACTCGAGAAATTCCTGTTGCATCTGAAAGTAGAAACTCGACCGATTACAATGGTGTGTGTACTTTTCGCCTCGGCAATTCCAGTTATTGGTTTCTTGCATCAGACTTGCGAAAATTTTGATGCATTCTCAACCATTCCTTAACTTCAAACTCCCATATCTGGCGAACGGATTGACGAACTCGAGAAATTCCTGTTGCATCTGAAAGTAGAAACTCGCCCCATTACAATGGTGTGTGTACTTTTCGCCTCGGCCATTCCAGTTATTGGTTTCTAGCATCAGACTTGCGAAAATTTTGATGGATTCTCAACCATTCCTTAACTTCAAACTCCCATATCTCGCGAACGGATTGACGAACTCGAGAAATTCCTGTTGCATCTGAAAGCAGAAACTCGCCCGATTACAATGGTGTGTGTACTTTTCGCCTAGGCCATTCCAGTTATTGGTTTAGAGTATCAGAATTGCGAAAATTTTGGTGGTTTCTTAACCATCTCTTAACTCCAAACTTCGATATTTCGCGAACGGATTGACGAATTCGAAAAATTTCTGTTGCATCTGAAAGTAGAAACTCGTCCGATTACAACGGTATTTGTATTTTTGCCCTAGGCCATAGTAGTTATTGGTTCCGAGTATCAGACTTGCGAAAATTGTGATTGTTTCTCAACCGTTCCTCAATTTCAAACTCCCATATCTAGCGAACGGAATGACGAGCTCGAGAAATTCCAGTTGCATCTGAAAGTAGAAACTCGCTCGATTACAAAGGTATGTGTATTTTTCCCCTAGGGCTTTGTAGTTATTGGTTTCGAGTATCAGACTTGCGAAAATTTTGATGGTTTCTCAAGCATTCCTTAACTTCAAACTCCCATATCTCGCGAACGGATTGACGACTCGATAATTACCTGTTGCATCTGAATGTAGAAAGTCGACCGATAACAATGGTGTGTGTACTTTTCCCCCAGATCATTCCAGTTATTCGTTTCTAGCATCAGAATTGCGAAAATTTTGACGGTTTCTCAACCATTCCTTAACTTCAAACTCCCATATTTCGCAAACGGATTGACGAACACGAGAAATTCCGGTTGCATCTGGAAGAAGCAACTCTCCCGATTACAACGGTATGTGTATTTTTGCCATAGGCCATAGTAGTTATTGGTTTCGAGTATCAGACTTGCGAAAATATTGATGGTTTCTCAACCATCTCTTAACCCCAAACTCCGATATCTCGCGAACGGATTGACGAACTGGATTATTTCCTGTTGCATCTGAAAGTAGAAAGTCGTCCGATTACAATGGTGTGTGTACTTTTCCCCTAGGTCATTCCAGTTATTCGTTTCCAGCATCAGAATGGCGAAAATTTTGATGGTTTCTCAACCATTCCTTAACTTCAAACTCCCATATCTCGCGAACGGATTGACGAACTCGATTATTTCCTGTTGCATCTGAAAGTAGAAACTCGTCCGATTACAACGGTATGTGTATTTTTGCCCTAGGCCATAGTAGTTATTGGTTTCGAGTATCAGACTTGCGAAAATTGTGATGGTCTCTCAACCATTCCTTATTTTCAAACTCCCATATCTCGCGAACGGATTGACGAATTCGAGGAATTCCTGTTGCATCTGAAAATAGAAACTCGCCCCATTACAATGGTGTGTGTACTTTTCCCCTAGGCCATTCCAGTTATTGGTTTCGTGTATCAGACTTGCGAAAATTTTGATGGTTTCTCAACCAGTCCTTAACTTCAAACTCCCATATCTCGCGAACGGATTGAAGAACTCGATTATTTCCTGTTGCATCTGAAAGTAGAGACTCGACCGATTACAATGGTGTGTGTACTTTTCCCCTAGGTCATTCCAGTTATTCGTTTCTAGCATCAGAATTGCGAAAATATTGATGGCTTCTCAACCATTCCTTAACTTCAAACTCCCATATCTCGCGAACGGATTGACGAGCTCGAGAAATTCCTGTTGCATCTGAAAGTAGAAACTCGCCCGATTATAAAGGTATGTGTATTTTTGCCCTAGGCCATTCCAGTTATTGGTTTGGAGTATCAGGACAGCGAAAATTTTGGTGGTTTCTCAACCATTCCTTAACTTCAAACTCCCATATCTCGCGAACGGATTGACGAACTCGATTATTTCCTGTTGCATCTGAAAGTAGAAGGTCGACAGATTACAATGCTGTGTGTACTTTTCCCCCAGGTCATTCCTGTTATTCGCTTCTAGCATCAGAATTGCGAAAATTTTGATGGTTTCTCAACCATTCCTTAACTTCAAACTCCCATATCTCACGAACGGATTGACATACTCGAGAAATTCCTGTTGCATCTGAAAGTAGAAACTCGCCCAATTACAAAGGTATGTGTATTTTTCCCCTAGGCCACTGTACTTATTGGTTTCGAGTATCAGACTTGCGATAATTGTGATTGTTTCTCAACCATTCCTTAACTTCAAACTCCCATACCTCGCATACGGATTGACGAACACGAGGAATTCCTGTTGCATCTGAAAGTAGAAACTCGCCCCATTACAGTGGTGTGTGTACTTTACCCCTAGGTCATTCCAGTTATTCGTTTCCAGCATCAGAATTGCGAAAATTTTGATGGTTTCTCAACCATTCCTTAACTTCAAACTCCCATATCTCGCGAACGGATTGACGAACTCGATTATTTCCTTTTGCATCGGAAAGTAGAAACTCGTCCGATTACAACGGTATGTGTATTTTTGCCATAGGCCATTCCAGTTATTGGTTTGGAGTATCAGGGCAGCGAAAATTTTGGTGGTTTCTCAACCATTCCTTAACTTCAAACTCCCATATCTCGCGAACGGATTGACGAACACGATTATTTCCTGTTGCATCTGAAAGTAGAAAGTCGACCGATTACAATGCTGTGTGTACTTTTCCCCCAGGTCATTCCTGTTATTCGCTTCTAGCATCAGAATTGCGAAAATTTTGATGGTTTCTCAACCATTCCTTAACTTCAAACTCCCATATCTCGCGAACGGATTGACATACTCGAGAAATTCCTGTTGCATCTGAAAGTAGAAACTCGCCCAATTACAAAGGTATGTGTATTTTCACCCTAGCCACAGTAGTTATTGGTTTCGAGTCTCAGACTTGCGATAATTGTGATTGTTTCTCAACCATTCCTTAACTTCAAACTCCCATACCTCGCATACGGATTGACGAACACGAGAAATTCGGGTTGCATCTGGAAGAAGAAACTCTCCCGATTACAACGGTATGTGTATTTTTCCCCTAAGCATTTGTAGTTATTGGTTTCGAGTATCATACTTGCGAAAATTGTGATGGTCTCTCAACCATTCCTTATCTTCAAACTCCCATATCTCGCGAACGGATTGACGAACTCGAGGAATTCCTGTTGCATCTGAAAGTAGAAACTCGCCCCATTACAGTGGTGTGTGTACTTTTCCCCTAGGTCATTCCAGTTATTCGTTTCCAGCATCAGAATTGCGAAAATTTTGATGGTTTCTCAACCATTCCTTAACTTCAAAATCCCATATCTCGCGAACGGATTGACGAACTCGATTATTTCCTGTTGCATCTGAAAGTAGAAACTCGCCCGTTTACAATGGTGTGTGTACTTTTCCCCTAGGCCATTCCAGTTATTGCTTTCGAGTATCAGCCTTGCGAAAATTTATATGGTTTCTCAACCATTCCTTAACTCCAAACTCCCATATCTCGCGAACGGATTGACGAACTTGATTATTTCCTGTTGCATCTGAAAGTAGAAAGTCGACCGATTACAATGGTGTGTGTACTTTTCCACCCGTGTCAATCCTGTTATTCGCTTCCAGCATCAGAATTGCGAAAATTTTGATGGTTTCTCAACCATTCCTTAACTTCAAACTCCCATATCTCGCGAACGGATTTACGAACTCGAGAAATTCCTGTTGCATCTGAAAGTAGAAAATCGCCCGATTACAAAGATATGTGTATTTTTCCCCTAGGGCATAGTAGTTATTGGTTTCGAGTATCAGACTTGCGAAAATTGTGATGGTCTCTCAGCCATTCCTTAACTTCAAACTCCCATATCTCGCGAACGGATTGTCGAACTCGATTATTTCCTGTTGCATCTGAAAGTAGAAACTCGACCGATTACAATGGTGTGTGAACTTTTCCCCTAGGTCATTCCAGTTATTCGTTTCTAGCATCAGAATTGCGAAAATTTTGATGGTTCCTCAACCATTCCTTAACTTCAAACTCCCAAATCTCGCGAACGGATTGACGATCTCGAGAAACTCCTGTTGCATCTGAAAGTAGAAACTCGCCCGATTACAAAGGTATGTGTATTTTTCTCCTAGGCCATACTAGTTATTGGTTTCGAGTATCAGACTTTCGAAAACTGTGATGGTCTCTCAGCCATTCCTTAACCTCAAACTCCCATATCTCGCGAACGGATTGTCGAACTCGATTATTTCCTGTTGCATCTGAAAGTAGAAACTCGACCGATTACAATGGTGTGTGTACTTTTCCCCTAGGTCGTTCCAGTTATTCGTTTCTAGCATCAGAATTGCGAAAATTTTTTTGGGTTCTCAACCATTCCTTAACTTCAAAATCCCATATCTCGCGAACGGATTGACATACTCGAGAAATTCCTGTTGCATCTGAAAGTAGAAACTCGCCCAATTACAAAGGTATGTGTATTTTTCCACTAGTCCAGAGTAGTTATTGGTTTCGAGTATCAGACTTGCGAAAATTGTGATTGTTTCTCAATCATTCCTTATCTTCAAACTCCCATATCTCGCGAACGGAATGACGAACTTGAGAAATTCCTGTTGTATCTGAAAGTAGAAACTCGCCCGATTACAATTGTGTGTGTACTTTTCCCCTAGGCCATTCCTGTTATTGGTTTCGAGTAACGGACTTGCGATAATTTTGATGGTTTCCCAACCATTCCTTAACTTCAAACTCCCATATCTCCCGAACGGATTGACGAACTCGAGAAATTCCTGTTGCACCTGAAAGTAGAAACTCGCCCCATTACAATGGTGTGTGTACTTTTCCCATAGGCCATTCCAGTTATTGGTTTCGATTACCAGACTTGCGAAAATTTTGATGGTTTCTCAACCGTTCCATAATTTCAGACTCCCATATCTCGCGAACGGATTGACGAACTCGAGGAAATCCTCTTGCATCTGAAAGCAGAAACTCGTCCGATTACAACGGTATGTGTATTTTTGCCCTAGGCCATAGTAGTTATTGGTTTCGAGTATCAGACTTGCGAAAATTTTGATGGTTTCTCAAGCATTCCATAACTTCAAACTCCCATATCTCGTGAACGGATTGACGAACTGGATTATTTCCTGTTGCATCTGAAAGTAGAAACTCGCCCAATTACAACGGTATGTGTATTTTTCCCCTAAGCCTTTGTAGTTCTTGGTTTCGAGTATCAGACTTGCGAAAATTTTGATGGTTTCTCAACCGTACTTAACTTCAAACTCCCATATCTCGCGAACGGATTGACGAGCTCGAGAAATTCCGGTTGCATCTGGAAGAAGAAACTTACCCGATTATAACGGCATGTGTATTTTTGCCCTAGGCCATAGTAGTTATTGGTTTCGAGTATCAGACTTGCGAACATTGTGATGGTTTCTCAACAATTCCTTAACTTCAAACTCCCAAATTTCGCGAACGGAATGACGAACTCGAGAAATTCCTGTTGTATCTGAAAGTAGAAACTCGCCCGATTACAATGGTGTGTGTACTTTTCCCCTAGGCCATTCCTGTTATTGGTTTCGAGTAACAGACTTGCGATAATTTTGATGGTTTCCCGACCATTCCTTAACTTCAAACTCCCATATCTCCCGAACGGATTGACGAACTCGAGAAATTCCGGTTGCATCTGAAAGTAGAAACTCGCCCCATTACAATGGTGTGTGTACTTTTCCCATGGGCCATTCCAGTTATTGGTTTCGATTACCAGACTTGCAAAAATTTTGATGGTTTCTCAACCGTTCCTTAATTTCAAACTCCCATATCTCGCGAACGGATTGGCGAACTCGAGAAATTCCTCTTGCATCTGAAAACAGAAACTCGTCCGATTACAACGGTATGTGTATTTTTGCCCTTTTTTTTTTTTTTTTTTTATTAACGTGGGGGAAATCTTCGAAAGACCCCCCCGCCGCCTGGGGAGGGGCGGGGGGAGTGTGGGATTCCCCGCGCCCGGAAGGAAACCCATCGGGCGCGGGACCTACCCACTAAAACCCACCACGGTGGCCATCCTCGCACTATGCAGGGGGAGCACCTGGGACCGAAGACATCATAACATCAGGTGCTCCCCCGTGCAGGGCTCTCGCGCCCGTGTCCTCCCGTTCCAGGGAAGGGAGGGGGTACTTCACCCTCCCTTCCCTGTTTTCTCCTCGGCGCTCTGGCGCCCGACGTCGGAGCAGGGCCACACTGCTCCGACGTCCCACTCCCGGGGGCCGCCCGAGGGCGGCCGCGAGTCCCACACTCGCGACCGCCCACGGCCCCCATAGCCGCGCCGGAGGCACGGCCCTGGGACCGTGCCGTCGGCGCGGCCGCACCCCGGCTCGTACGCTCCCGAGGGCGGCTCTGGCCTCTCCGCCCTCGAGAGCGTCGCCGTCCCTTATTCTTCCCACCCCTCAGACGACGGGCGGTGGCACGAGCCTCAAGGGCTACGCACCCCCGCCCGCCGCTCTCAGGGTGGCCTCCCCGGCCCTTCCGGAGGCCCACCCGCCCCCGGCCTCGGACGAGGCCTCGCTCGCGGTCTCCCGCTCTCGCGAATGCGGCTCGCGGCCTCCTTCTGCGAGATTACCTCCTCGCAGAAGGAGGCCACGGCCCGCCACTTCGTCTCGCTGCCGAGCATGGCCCGTACCACGCCCGGCAGCGATAGATCCGCCCCAATCACGGCCGTGAGGACACGGCGCTCCACCCCCCAGGCCGGACACACCTCGAGGGTGTGTTGCGCCGTGTCCTCGTCCGCTGGACAGTGCCAGCAGCGCGCCGCCTCTTCCACACCGATCCGGCACAGGTACTGTCCGAAGCATCCGTGCCCGGACAGCACCTGCACCAACCGGTAGGTGAGTGAGCCGAAGCGCCTACCCAGCCACTCAAACAGGACCGGCCGGATAGCCCGGACAGTCCTCCGGCCGAACAACGGCTCGGCCAGCCGCTGCTGCCAAAGCTGCAGCATGGACTCCCGGGCCTGGCGCCTGAGGGCCTCCACCTCGCATCCCGCCAGGACCACCCCATCCTCGCGGGCGCGCATGCGGCCCTCGTAGAAAGCCGCATGCGCGCCCGCGATCAAGTCCGCCGGGGGTAGCCCTGACAGGACGCTCGCCGCCTCATACGAAACGGTCCGGTACCCCCGGGCGATCCGCAGTGCAAGCCGCCTTTGAACCCGGCGCAGCAATACCTTGCTGCGCCGGGAGGCGGCCAGGTCGCCCGCCCAAACGGGGGCCCCGTATAGGGCCACCGAGTGGACCATTCCCGCGTAGAGGCGGCGAACCCGGTCACTCGGGCCCCGCAGGTTGGGGAGGATACGGCCCAAAGCGCCAACTATCCTCTCCAACCGCGGGGCCAGGGCCCGGAAATGGCCCTCGAAGCGCCAGTGGCTGTCGAGGTGAAGTCCCAGATATTTCATCTGAGACCTCACCTCGACGTCTGTCTCACCCACCCGGATCAGGGGGGGAGGCGGCTCTCCCCGGGGTCTATACATCCCGAGTACCTCGGTTTTGTGGAGAGCCACCTCCAAACCGATCCCCCTGATCCGGGAGACGACGCGCCGGGCACCGTCCTCGGCGGCCCGAACAGCCCCCCTCCAGTCCCCCCCGACGGCCAGCAACAAGGTGTCGTCCGCGTAACACGTCAGACTGACGCCATCGGGGAGGTCTTCGGCCCGCAGGACGGTGTCGTACCCGAGGTTCCACAGCAGGGGTCCTAACACCGACCCCTGCGGAACCCCGGAGTACACCGCTCTCCTCTCCGTCCCGCACCGGCCCGGATACTCGATCCACCTGTCGCGGAGGTAGTCCTCGACGACTGCCCTAAGGTAGGCGGGGACTCGATGTTCCTCAAGCCCCCGCCTAATCGCCTCCCAGGGTAGGGTGTTAAACGCATTGGCGATGTCCAAGGACACCGCCAATGCCACCCCACCCCGGGAGACCGCCGAGGCCGAGAGGGACCGGACGCGTCGAATCGCGTCGATCGTCGACCGGCCCTCCCGGAACCCGAACTGGCACTCCGCCAGCCCGGGCCCACCCCGCGACAGGTGCCCGACGATGCGGGCCGCCACGACTCTTTCTAGGAGCTTGCCCACATCGTCGAGCAGGCAAATCGGCCGGTACGCGGACGGAGAGTCCGCGGGCCTACCCTCTTTCCGGAGGAGGACCATTCGGGCCACCTTCCATGCGTAGGGGAATCGCCCGGCCTCCAGGCAGCGGTCGAATAGCTCCCGGAGGCCGTCACCCAGGACGTCCGCGGCCAAGACCAAGACTCGGCCGGGCACTCCCGAAGGACCCGGGGCAGTATCCTTCGCCCCGAGTCTTCGGATGGCCGCGGCTAGCTCCCCAGCCGAGACCCCCAGCTCCGCGGACCAGGTGGTCGGGTCCGCAGAGGGACGTGGCCCGCTCTCCCCCACGATCGGGAAGAGCGTGTCGACCACGTCCCTCAAGAGCTGGGGGTCGAGACCCTCGGTGATCGGGGGAGCCCATGGCCGGAGTTTATTTAGAACTATCCGGTATGGGCGCCCCCATGGATCCCGCTCGAGGGTCTCGAGGAGCTCCTTCCAGCTCTGGGCCTTGGCCCGTTTGATGGCGACCTGCAGAGCCCTCTTTTCCGCCCGATAGGACTCGTACAGTTCCGCCGCCCCCGCCCGCGCGCCGTCGTCGCCGTTCCGTCCGGCCCGACGACGCGCGCGGGTGTACTGGCGTCGGGCCCGGACGCATGCTGTCCGCAATTCCCCGATTTCGCCCGACCACCAGTACACCGCCCGACGAGGAGACCGCGGCCCGGCCCGGGGCATCGCCGCGTCGCAAATGCGCGCGACGGCGCTCCCGAGCCGAGCCACGGCCCCCTCCAGGTCGGGCAGCCTGGTCTCCCGTCGAGGCCAGGTTTCGGCTAGAGCGGCTGCCACCAGGACGTCCTTGTCAAGGCGCCGAAGCGCCCATCTGCGTGGTGGGGCGCTACCCGCTCCCGGGCGGAGGCGTCGGTGTGGGGCCGCGGCGGCCTCGGGGGCGGTCAGGACCACACGGATATACTGGTGGTCCGATAATGTCTCCTCCCCCACCACCACGTCCCACCCGGACACCATACGCGCGGCGCCGGGGGATCCAAACGTCAAATCCACTATGGACCCTCCCCCGCGCCGCACGCACGTCAGCTCCGACCCCCGGTTAATCAACCGGAGATCGAAGCCCGCCGCCCAGTCGCCCAGAGCCTCGCCCCTTCGATTGGTCCTGGGGGACCCCCATGCCACAGACCAGGCATTGAAGTCCCCCAGGACCAGCACCGGCCGGGGCGCAATCCTTGTGAGGCACGCCCCCACCCCGGCCAAGTACTGCTCGAAGGCAGCAAGGCCGCAGTTGGGCGAAACGTAGCACCCCACCACGGCGACTCCCCCCCACTGGACGGCGACGAATCCCGCCCCGCTCTCCAGTAAGGAGAACGGAGGGGACCCGTCACCGCCCTGCCACACAGCCGCCACCAAGCTGTCCGCATCCCCCATCCAATGCGGATGGTCGGGGACGCGGTACGGCTCGGCAGCGACTGCCAGACCACCCCCCCACTCCGCCAGCGTCTGACACATTAGGTCCTGCGCTGCGCGGCAGTGGTTGAGGTTGGCCTGCAGGAGGAGGCGGGGAGCCATTAATTGATGGCCTCCTCACCGCCTCCTGGTGGCACCTCCGTGAGGACGGCGGCGGGGCCAATGTCCACCTCCATCGCGGACATCAACGCCGCCGCCGCCTCCGACCCCTTCTTTGCGGCCGTCGCGGCGGTCGCGGCCAGGTCCGCGGGCGCCTCGGCGCTCGCAGCTGGGGCTACTCTCACCGGCGCCGGGAGCGGCCCCGGCGCCCCCCTCCTCTGCCCTCGTCGGGATGGGGGGGTACACTGCTTCCCCCCCATTCGGTGCGCGGCGGGTCTCCCCATGTCCGCACACAGCGGGCACTTGGGGGCCGCCGCGCAGTGGCTCGCGCGGTGGCCTTCGGCACCGCAGCGGTAACAAGCACCGCTGCGGTCCACCGCGGAGGTGCACCGCTGCCTGACATGGCCCGTCTCCAGGCAGCGGTAGCACTGGAGTGGGCGTTGGGCGAGGACCTCGATCCTCGCCGACACCCACCCCACCACGATCCTCCCGACTGCTTCTAACTTCCGGGCAGCCGGAAGAGGGCACCGTGCCCACACCGCTCCCAGGCCGGAGGAGGACCGCCGGACCTCCCCGGTCCGGATGTCCCCCTCAGAGCAGCCACCGGCTTGGGCCAGCGCCCCGGTCACCTCCTCCCGGGTGACCGAGTCGTCCAGCCCACAAACGCGCAGCTCCGCGCTTTTTGTGGGCCGGGCGACCCTGACACCCCGGGGCGCCAAGGCCTCGCCCAGCTTTTCGGCCAGTCGGTCCGCCCTGGCTGCGTTGTCGGGGCCGCTCACGCGCAGCATGAGCGCCCCCGTCACCGCCCATCTCGGGCGGACCGACTCGATGGCGAGTGCGGCCAAGGATATCTTCTCCTTGGCCGCCGCCATCACCTCTCCGTAGGAGACGCCCCCCCCCCCCCGGGACGGTCAGCATGACTGCTGCCGTTGAAGGGGGGCGTCCCAGACGGGGCTTCGCCTTCCCCGCCTTTCCGTCCCTCTTCGGGGCAACCGGCGGGGGAGGCGGCGGCACCCGGGCCGCCCTCCTCGCCGTCCTTTTTTCTTTTCGGCCCAGGACCTCCGTCCACAAGGGACCGGATGGGGGCGGCGGCAGAGGCATTTGTGCCCCCGCCGTCGCCCCCACCGTGGCACCCTTGCCCTTCGTCTTTGCCGCAGGGCCCGGAACCGCGATGGTCCCCCCCTGCGGTCCCCCGCCCCCCGGTTGTTTCCCGGGCCCGGTCCTCGGTCCCGCCGGCGCTCCGCCCTTGGGGCGAAGCGCCGCCCGGATTTCCCCGCGGATGACGGCCATCATGGCCGCCATCTTGGCGTCCATGAGGAGCTCGATGCTCCTCATGGACGTCGCTGGTGTGGGGGGAGCTCCCGCCTTCCCCCTCCCACACGTGCAGTCGCCCGTCGGCCCCGGATGAGGGCGCCTCCTAAGGGCGTCCGTCTCCCTCCGCGAGCACGCCAGCTCGTCTTGCAGCGCCTCCACACGCTGCCTCAGTTGGGCGTTCGTGTACTCCAAGGCAGCTGGGACACGGCGTCCCAGCTCCTGGAGAGCCCTCCGCGCCTCCGTCGCGGCCTGGCCAACCGACCTCGCGGAGGCTGTAGTCAGCCCTCGCGAGGTGGTGGCCACCTTCTCAATCGACCTCAGGGACGAGGCAATACGGGCCGATACATGGGCCGTATCCTCGTCCCTGAGGTCCTCCTCCCCGTCGCTCACCGTGAGCAACGGTGGAGCAGCGGACGTGGACGGAGCTTCCTCCGTCCTCCGCCCCTCCACCGTCCTGCGCCTCTTTACGCCCGCGGCGCTGGTCGCGGACGCCAGGGACGAGACCGACGCCGTCTCGTCCCCCTCCTCGAACGGCGCCGGGTTGGGCACGAGTGCCCCCTCCGTCGCCACCCTTCGCGCCACACGCTCCGTCACCCCTCCCCCTTTTTTTTTCTTTTGAATATTATTCATTCAGTTCCCACGCGTAGGTCGGAAAGTAAGTCGACCCGGGCAGAGCCGCCATACCCGGGCAGGCCTAAATACTCCGGGGGGTCGGCAGGTACCCCGGAGTTGGCCGCTTGGGATTGGGGCCTCCCCCCCAACCACGCATCCCATCACCGCGCACCGCAGCTTAGGATTGGAGGGCAATTTATAGAGTTACCATCCTCGCGGCCCGGGCGGTAAAGCCAAGGCCCCCGTCCCTCCTGCCGTCACGTAGCACTGTCAAAGCCAAAAGAGGAATTGGGAGTGGGTCGTTGCGACGACCAACAGGAGTCTTACGGTGTGGTTTGGCATCGGGCACCTCGGGTTTGCCAGTCCCGTACTGTAGCAACAAGCTACAGCCCCTGAGGGAGTGTATTTTTGCCCTAGGCCATAGTAGTTATAGGTTTCGTGTATCAGACTTGCGAAAATTTTGATGGTTTCTCAAGCATTCCTTAACTTCAAACTCCCATATCTCGTGAACGGATTGACGAACTGGATTATTTCCTGTTGCATCTGAAACCAGAAACTCGTCCGATTACAACGGTATGTGTATTTTTGCCCTAGGCCATAGTTGTTATTGGTTTCGAGTATCAGACTTGCGAAAATATTGATGGTTTCTCAACCATTCCTTAACTTCAAACTCCCATATCTCGCGAACGGATTGAAGAACTCGAGAATTTCCTATTGCATCTGAAAGCAAAAACTCGCCCGATTACAACGGTATGTGTATCTTTGCCCTAGGCCATAGTAGTTATTGGTTTCGAGTATTAGACTTGCGAAAATTTTTATGGTTTCTCAATTATTCCTTAACTTCAAACTCCCATATCTCGCGAACGGATTGACGAACTGGATTATTTCCTGTTGCATCTGAAAGTAGAAACTCGCCCAATTACAAAGGTATGTGCATTTTTCCCCTAGGCCACAGTAGTTATTGGTTTCGAGTATGAGACTTGCGAAATTTGTAATTGTTTCTCAACCATTCCTTAACTTCAAACTCCCATATCTCGCGAACGGATTGACGAACACGAGAAATTCCGGTTGCATCTGGAAGAAGAAACTCTCCTGATTACAACGGTATGTGTATTTTTCCCCTAAGCCTTTGTAGTTATTGGTTTCGAGTATCAGGCTTGCGATAATTTTGATGGTTTCTCAACCGTTCCTTAACTTCAAATTCCCATATCTCGCGAACGGATTGACGAGCTCGAGAAATTCCTGTTGCATCTGAAAGTAGAAGCCCATTCGATTAAAATGGTGTGTGTACTCTTCCCCTAGGGCATTCCAGTTAATGGTTTCGAGTATCAGATTTGCGAAAACTTTGATAGTTTCTCAACCATTCCTTAACTTCAAACTCCCATACCTCGCGAACAGATTGGCGAACTCGAGAAATTCCTGTTGCATCTGAAAGTAGAAACTCGCCCGATTACATTGGTTGGTGTACTTTTCCCCTAGGCCATTCCAGTTTTTCGTTTCTAGCATCAGAATTGCGAAAATTTTGATGGTTTCTCAACCATCTCTTAACCCCAAACTCCGATATTTCGCGAACGCATTGACGAATCCGAAAAAATTTCTGTTGCATCCGAAAGTAGAAACTCTCCCGATTACAATGGTATGTGAATTTTTCCCCCAAGCCTTTGTAGTTGTTGGTTTCGAGTATCAGACTCGCGACAATTTTGATGGTTTCTCAACCATTCCTTAACTTCAAACTCACATATCTCGCGAACGGGTTGACGAACTCGAGAAATTCCTGTTGTATCTGAAAGTAGAAACTCGCCCGATTACAATGGTGTGTGTACTTTTCCCCTAGGCCATTCCAGTTATTGGTTTCGAGTATCACACTGGCGAAAATTTTGGTTGTTTCTCAACCATTCCTTAACTTCAAACTCCCATATCTCGCGAACGGATTGACGAACTCGAGAAATTCCTCTTACATCCGAAAGTAGAAACTCGTCCGATTACAACGGTATGTGCATTTTTGCCCTAGGCCATAGTAGTTGTTGGTTTCGAGTATCAGACCAGCGAAAATTTTAATGGTTTCTCATGCATTCCTTAACTACAAACTTCCATATCTCGCGAACGGATTGACAACTCGAGAATTTCCTATTGCATCTGACAGCAGAAACTCGCCCGATTACAATGGTATGTGTATTTCTCCCCTAGGCATTTGTAGTTATTGGTTTCGAGTATCAGACTTGCGAAAATTTTGATGGTTTCTCAACCATTCCTTAACTTCCAACTCCCATATCTCGCGAACGGATTGACGAACTCGAGAATTTCCTATTGCATCTGAAAGCAGAAACTCGCCCGATTACAACGGTATGTGTATTTTTCCCCTAGGCCATAATAGTTATTGATTTCAGGGATCAGACTTGCGAAAATTGTGAAGGTTTCTCAACCATTCCTTAACTTCAAACTCCCATATCTCGCGAACGGATTGACGAACTCGAGAAATTCCTGTTGCATCTGAAAGTAGAAACTCGCCCGATTACAAAGATATGTGTGTTTTCCCCCTAGGTCTTTGTAGTTGTTGGTTTCGAGTATTAGACTTGCGAAAATTTTGATGATTTCTCAACCATTCCTTAACTTCAAATTCCCATATCCCCCGAACCGATTGACGAACTCGAGAAGTTCCTGTTGCATGTGAAAGTAGAAAGTCGCCCGATTACATTGGTTGGTGTACTTTTCCCCTAGGCCATTCCAGTTTTTCGTTTCTAGCATCAGAATTGCGAAAATTTTGATGGTTTCTCAACCATCTCTTAACCCCAAACTCCGATATTTCGCGAACGCATTGACGAATCCGAAAAAATTTCTGTTGCATCCGAAAGTAGAAACTCTCCCGATTACAATGGTATGTGAATTTTTCCCCCAAGCCTTTGTAGTTGTTGGTTTCGAGTATCAGACTCGCGACAATTTTGATGGTTTCTCAACCATTCCTTAACTTCAAACTCACATATCTCGCGAACGGGTTGACGAACTCGAGAAATTCCTGTTGTATCTGAAAGTAGAAACTCGCCCGATTACAATGGTGTGTGTACTTTTCCCCTAGGCCATTCCAGTTATTGGTTTCGAGTATCACACTGGCGAAAATTTTGGTTGTTTCTCAACCATTCCTTAACTTCAAACTCCCATATCTCGCGAACGGATTGACGAACTCGAGAAATTCCTCTTACATCCGAAAGTAGAAACTCGTCCGATTACAACGGTATGTGCATTTTTGCCCTAGGCCATAGTAGTTGTTGGTTTCGAGTATCAGACCAGCGAAAATTTTAATGGTTTCTCATGCATTCCTTAACTACAAACTTCCATATCTCGCGAACGGATTGACAACTCGAGAATTTCCTATTGCATCTGACAGCAGAAACTCGCCCGATTACAATGGTATGTGTATTTCTCCCCTAGGCATTTGTAGTTATTGGTTTCGAGTATCAGACTTGCGAAAATTTTGATGGTTTCTCAACCATTCCTTAACTTCCAACTCCCATATCTCGCGAACGGATTGACGAACTCGAGAATTTCCTATTGCATCTGAAAGCAGAAACTCGCCCGATTACAACGGTATGTGTATTTTTCCCCTAGGCCATAATAGTTATTGATTTCAGGGATCAGACTTGCGAAAATTGTGAAGGTTTCTCAACCATTCCTTAACTTCAAACTCCCATATCTCGCGAACGGATTGACGAACTCGAGAAATTCCTGTTGCATCTGAAAGTAGAAACTCGCCCGATTACAAAGATATGTGTGTTTTCCCCCTAGGTCTTTGTAGTTGTTGGTTTCGAGTATTAGACTTGCGAAAATTTTGATGATTTCTCAACCATTCCTTAACTTCAAATTCCCATATCCCGCGAACCGATTGACGAACTCGAGAAGTTCCTGTTGCATGTGAAAGTAGAAAGTCGCCCGATTACAACGGTATGTGTATTTTTCCCCTGGGCCTTTGAAGTTATTGGTTTCGAGTATCAGACTTGCGAAAATTTTGATGGTTTCTCAACCATTTCTTACATTCACACTTCCATATCTCGCGAACGGATTGACGAACTCGAGAATTTCCTATTGCATCTGAAAGCAGAAACTCGCCCGATTACAACGGTGTGTGTACTTTTCCCCTAGGCCATTCCAGTTGTTGGTTTCGAGTATCAGACCAGCGAAAATATTGATGGTTTCTCAAGCATGCCTTAACTTCAAACTTCCATATCTCGCGAACGGATTGACGAACTCGAGAAATTCCTGTTGCATCTGAAAGTAGAATCTCCCCCGATCAAATGGTATGTGTCTTTTTCCCCTAGGTATTTGTAGTTATTGGTTTCGAGTATCAGACTTATGAAAATTTTGATGGTTTCTCAACCATTCCTTAACTTCCAACTCCCATACCTCGCGAACGGATTGACGAACTCGAGAAATACCTGTTGCATCTGAAAGTAGAAACTCGCCCGATGACAAAGATATGTGTGTTTTCCCCCTAGGCGTTTGTAGTTGTTGGTTTCGAGTATCAGACTTGCGAAAATTTTGATGGTTTCTCAACCATTCCTTAACTTCAAACTCCCATATCTCGCGAACGGATTGACGAACTCGAGAAATTCCTGTTGCATCTGAAAGTAGAAACTCGCCCGATTACAACGGTATGTGTATTTTTCCCTTAGGCCATAGTAGTTATTGATTTCAAGTATCAGACTTGCGAAAATTGTGATGGTTTCTCAACCATTCCTTAACTTCAAACTCCCATATCTCGCGAACGGATTGACGAACTCGAGAAATTCCTGTTGCATCTGAAAGTAGAAACTCGCCCGATTACAAAGGTATGTGTGTTTTCCCCTAGGCCTTTGTAGTTGTTGGTTTCGAGTATCAGACTTGCGAAAATTTTGATGGTTTCTCAACCATTCCTTAACTTCAGACTCCCATATCTCGCGAACGGATTGACGAACTCGAGAAATTCCGGTTGCATCTGAAAGCAGAAACTCGCCCGATTACAACGGTGTGTGTACTTTTCCCCTAGGCCATTCCAGTTGTTGGTTTCGAGTATCAGACCAGCGAAAATTTTGATGGTTTCTCAAGCATTCCTTAACTTCAAACTTCCATATCTCGCGAACGGATTGACGAACTCTAGAATTTCCTATTGCATCTGAATGCAGAAACTCGCCCGATTACAACGGTATGTGTATTTTTGCCCTAGGCCATAGTAGTTGTTGGTTTCGAGTATCAGACCAGCGAAAGTTTTGATGGTTTCTCATGCATTCCTTAACTTCAAACTTCCATATCTCGCGAACGGATCGACGAACTCGAGAAATTCCTGTTGCATCTGGAAGTAGAAACTCGCCCGATTACAACGGTATGTGTATTTGTCCCCTAGGCCGTTGTAGTTATTGGATTCGAGTATCAGACTTGCGAAAATTTTGATGGTTTCTCAACCATTCCTTAACTTCAAACTCCCATATCTCGCGAACGGATTGACGAACTCGAGAAATTCCTGTTGCATCTGAAAGTAGAAACTCGTCCGATTACAACGCTATGTGTATTTTTCCCCTAGGCCATTGTAGTTATTGGATTCGAGTATCAGACTTGCGAAAATTTTGATGATTTCTCAACCATTCCTTAAATTAAAACTCCCATATCTCGCGAACGGACTGACAAACTCGAGAAATTCCTGTTGCATGTGAAAGTAGAAAGTCGCCCGATTTCAACGGTATGTGTATCTTTCCCCTAGGCCTTTGTAGTTATTGGTTTCGAGTATCAGACTTTCGAAAATTTTGATGGTTTCTCATGCATTCCTTAACTTCAAACTTCCATCTCACGCGAACGGATTGACGAACTCGAGAAATTCCTGTTGCATCTGAAAGTAGAAACTCGACCGATTACAATGGTACGTGTACTTTTCCCGTAGGTCATTCCAGTTATTGGTTTCGAGTATCAGACCAGCGAAAATTTTGATGGTTTCTCAACCATTCCTTAACTTCAAACTCCCATATCCCGCGAACGGATTGACGAACTCGAGAAATTCCTGTTGCATGTGAAAGTAGAAAGTCGCCCGATTACAACGGTATGTGTATTTTTCTCCTAGGCCTTTGTAGTTATTGGTTTCGAGTATCAGACTTGCGTAAATTTTGATGGTTTCTCAACCATTCCTTATATTCACACTTCCATATCTCGCAAACGGATTGACGAACTCGAGAATTTCCTATTGCATCTGAAAGCAGAAACTCGCCCGATTACAACGGTGTGTGTACTTTTCCCCTAGGCCAGTCCAGTTGTTGGTTTCGAGTATCAGACCAGCGAAAATATTGATGGTTTCTCAAGCATGCCTTAACTTCAAACTTCCATATCTCGCGAACGGATTGACGAAATCGAGAAATTCCCGTTGCATCAGAAAGTAGAATCTCCCCCGATCAAATGGTATGTGTCTTTTTCCCCTAGGTATTTGTAGTTATTGGTTTCGAGTATCAGACATGCGAAAATTTTGATGGTTTCTCAACCATTCCTTAACTTCCAACTCCCATATCTCGCGAACGGATTGACGAACTCGAGAAATACCTGTTGCATCTGAAAGTAGAAACTCGCCCGATGACAAAGATATGTGTGTTTTCCCCCTAGGCGTTTGTAGTTGTTGGTTTCGAGTATCAGACTTGCGAAAATTTTGATGGTTTCTCAACCATTCCTTAACTTCAAACTCCCATATCTCGCGAACGGATTGACGAACTCGAGAAATTCCGGTTGCATGTGAAAGTAGAAAGTCGCCCGATTACAACGGTATGTGTATTTTTCCCCTAGGCCTTTGAAGTTATTGGTTTCGAGTATCAGACTTGCGAAAATTTTGATAGTTTCTCAACAATTCCTTATCTTCACACTTCCATATCTCGCGAACGGATTGACGAACTCGAGAATTTCCTATTGTATCTGAAAGCAGAAACTCGCACGATTACAACGGTGTGTGTACTTTTCCCCTAGGCCATTCCAGTTGTTGGTTTCGAGTATCAGACCATCGAAAATTTTGATGGTTTCTCAAGCATTCCTTAACTTCAAACTTCCATATCTCGCGAACGGATTGACGAACTCGAGAATTTCCTATTGCATCTGAATGCAGAAACTCGCCCGATGACAAAGATATGTGTGTTTTCCCCCTAGGCGTTTGTAGTTGTTGGTTTCGAGTATCAGACTTGCGAAAATTTTGATGGTTTCTCAACCATTCCTTAACTTCAAACTCCCATATCTCGCGAACGGATTGACGAACTCGAGAAATTCCTGTTGCATCTGAAAGTAGAAACTCGCCCGATGACAAAGATATGTGTGTTTTCCCCCTAGGCGTTTGTAGTTGTTGGTTTCGAGCATCAGACTTGCGAATATTTTGATGGTTTCTCAACCATTCCTTAACTTCAAACTCCCATATCTCGCGAACGGATTGACGAACTCGAGAAATTCACGTTGCATGTGAAAGTAGAAAGTCGCCCGATTACAACGGTATGTGTATTTTTCCCTTAGGCCATAGTAGTTATTGATTTCAAGTATCAGACTTGCGAAAATTGTGATGGTTTCTCAACCATTCCTTAACTTCAAACTACCATATCTCGCGAACGGATTGACGAACTCGAGAAATTCCTGTTGCATCTGAAAGTAGAAACTCGCCAGATTACAAAGGTATGTGTGTTTTCCCCTAGGCCTTTGTAGTTGTTGGTTTCGAGTATCAGACTTGCGAAAATTTTGATGGTTTCTCAACCATTCCTTAACTTCAGACTCGCATATCTCGCGAACGGATTGACCAACTCGAGAAATTCCGGTTGCATGTGAAAGTAGAAAGTCGCCCGATTACAACGGTATGTGTATTTTTCCCCTAGGCCTTTGAAGTTATTGGTTTCGAGTATCAGACTTGCGAAAATTTTGATAGTTTCTCAACAATTCCTTATCTTCACACTTCCATATCTCGCGAACGGATTGACGAACTCGAGAATTTCCTATTGCATCTGAAAGCAGAAACTCGCACGATTACAACGGTGTGTGTACTTTTCCCCTAGGCCATTCCAGTTGTTGGTTGCGAGTATCAGACCAGCGAAAATTTTGATGGTTTCTCAAGCATTCCTTAACTTCAAACTTCCATATCTCGCGAACGGATTGACGAACTCGAGAATTTCCTATTGCATCTGAATGCAGAAACTCGCCCGATGACAAAGATATGTGTGTTTTCCCCCTAGGCGTTTGTAGTTGTTGGTTTCGAGTATCAGACTTGCGAAAATTTTGATGGTTTCTCAACCATTCTTTAACTTCAAACTCCCATATCTCGCGAACGGATTGACGAACTCGAGAAATTCCTGTTGCATCTGAAAGTAGAAACTCGCCCGATTACAACGGTATGTGTATTTTTGCCCTAGGCCATTGTAGTTATTGGATTCGCGTATCGGACTTGCGAAAATTTTGATGATTTCTCAACCATTCCTTAACTTCAAACTTCCATATCTCGCGAACGGATTGACGAACTCGAGAAATTCCTGTTGCATCTGAAAGTAGAAACTCGCCCCATTACAACGGTATGTGTATTTTTGCCCTAGGCCATTGTAGTTATTGGTTTCGAGTATCAGACTTTCGAAAATTTTGATGGTTTCTCATGCATTCCTTAACTTCAAACTTCCATATCACGTGAACGGATTGACGAACTCGAGAAATTCCTGTTGCATCTGAAAGTAGAAACTCGACCGATTACAATGATACGTGTACTTATCCCGTAGGTCATTCCTGTTATTGGTTTCGAGTATCAGACCAGCGAAAATTTTGATGGTTTCTCAACCATTCCTTAACTTCAAACTCCCATATCCCGCGAACGGATTGACGAACTCGAGAAATTCCTGTTGCATGTGAAAGTAGAAAGTCGCCCGATTACAACGGTATGTGTATTTTTCTCCTAGGACTTTGTAGTTATTGGTTTCGAGTATTAGACTTGCTTAAATTTTGATGGTTTCTCAACCATTCCTTATATTCACACTTCCATATCTCGCAAACGGATTGACGAACTCGAGAAATTCCTGTTGCATCTGAAAGTAGAAACTCGCCCGATTACAACGGTATGTGTATTTTTGCCCTAGGCCATTGTAGTTATTGGATTCGCGTATCGGACTTGCGAAAATTTTGATGATTTCTCAACCATTCCTTAACTTCAAATTCCCATATCCCGCGAACGGATTGACGAACTCGAGAAATTCCTGTTGCATGTGAAAGTAGAAAGTGGCCCGATTACAACGGTATGTGTATTTTTCCCTTAGGCCATAGTAGTTATTGATTTCAAGTATCAGACTTGCGAAAATTGTGATGGTTTCTCAACCATTCCTTAACTTCAAACTACCATATCTCGCGAACGGATTGACGAACTCGAGAAATTCCTGTTGCATCTGAAAGTAGAAACTCGCCCGATTACAAAGGTATGTGTGTACTTTTCCCCTAGGCCATTCCAGTTGTTGGTTTCGAGTATCAGACCAGCGAAAATTTTGGTGGTTTCTCAAGCATTCCTTAACTTCAAACTTCCATATCTCGCGAACGGATTGACGAACTCGAGAATTTCCTATTGCATCTGAATGCAGAAACTCGCCCGATGACAAAGATATGTGTGTTTTCCCCCTAGGCGTTTGTAGTTGTTGGTTTCGAGTATCAGACTTGCGAAAATTTTGATGGTTTCTCAACCATTCCTTAACTTCAAACTCCCATATCTCGCGAACGGATTGACGAACTCGAGAAATTCCTGTTGCATCTGAAAGTAGAAACTCGCCCGATTACAAAGGTATGTGTATTTTTCCCCTAGGCCATTGTAGTTGTTGGTTTCGAGTATCAGACTTTCGAAAATTTTGATGGTTTCTCATGCATTCCTTAACTTCAAACTTCCATATCACGTGAACGGATTGACGAACTCGAGAAATTCCTGTTGCATCTGAAAGTAGAAACTCGACCGATTACAATGATACGTGTACTTATCCCGTAGGTCATTCCTGTTATTGGTTTCGAGTATCAGACCAGCGAAAATTTTGATGGTTTCTCAACCATTCCTTAACTACAAACTCCCATATCCCGCGAACGGATTGACGAACTCGAGAAATTCCTGTTGCATCTGAAAGTAGAAACTCGCCCGATTACAACGGTATGTGTATTTTTGCCCTAGGCCATTGTAGTTATTGGATTCGCGTATCGGACTTGCGAAAATTTTGATGATTTCTCAACCATTCCTTAACTTCAAACTTCCATATCTCGCGAACGGATTGACGAACTCGAGAAATTCCTGTTGCATCTGAAAGTAGAAACTCGCCCCATTACAACGGTATGTGTATTTTTGCCCTAGGCCATTGTAGTTATTGGTTTCGAGTATCAGACTTTCGAAAATTTTGATGGTTTCTCATGCATTCCTTAACTTCAAACTTCCATATCACGTGAACGGATTGACGAACTCGAGAAATTCCTGTTGCATCTGAAAGTAGAAACTCGACCGATTACAATGATACGTGTACTTATCCCGTAGGTCATTCCTGTTATTGGTTTCGAGTATCAGACCAGCGAAAATTTTGATGGTTTCTCAACCATTCCTTAACTTCAAACTCCCATATCCCGCGAACGGATTGACGAACTCGAGAAATTCCTGTTGCATGTGAAAGTAGAAAGTCGCCCGATTACAACGGTATGTGTATTTTTCTCCTAGGCCTTTGTAGTTATTGGTTTCGAGTATTAGACTTGCTTAAATTTTGATGGTTTCTCAACCATTCCTTATATTCACACTTCCATATCTCGCAAACGGATTGACGAACTCGAGAAATTCCTGTTGCATCTGAAAGTAGAAACTCGCCCGATTACAACGGTATGTGTATTTTTGCCCTAGGCCATTGTAGTTATTGGATTCGCGTATCGGACTTGCGAAAATTTTGATGATTTCTCAACCATTCCTTAACTTCAAATTCCCATATCCCGCGAACGGATTGACGAACTCGAGAAATTCCTGTTGCATGTGAAAGTAGAAAGTGGCCCGATTACAACGGTATGTGTATTTTTCCCTTAGGCCATAGTAGTTATTGATTTCAAGTATCAGACTTGCGAAAATTGTGATGGTTTCTCAACCATTCCTTAACTTCAAACTACCATATCTCGCGAACGGATTGACGAACTCGAGAAATTCCTGTTGCATCTGAAAGTAGAAACTCGCCCGATTACAAAGGTATGTGTGTACTTTTCCCCTAGGCCATTCCAGTTGTTGGTTTCGAGTATCAGACCAGCGAAAATTTTGGTGGTTTCTCAAGCATTCCTTAACTTCAAACTTCCATATCTCGCGAACGGATTGACGAACTCGAGAATTTCCTATTGCATCTGAATGCAGAAACTCGCCCGATGACAAAGATATGTGTGTTTTCCCCCTAGGCGTTTGTAGTTGTTGGTTTCGAGTATCAGACTTGCGAAAATTTTGATGGTTTCTCAACCATTCCTTAACTTCAAACTCCCATATCTCGCGAACGGATTGACGAACTCGAGAAATTCCTGTTGCATCTGAAAGTAGAAACTCGCCCGATTACAAAGGTATGTGTATTTTTCCCCTAGGCCATTGTAGTTGTTGGTTTCGAGTATCAGACTTGCGAAAATTTTGATGGTTTCTCAACCATTCCTTAACTTCAAATTCCCATATCCCGCGAACGGATTGACGAACTCGAGAGATTCCTGTTGCATGTGAAAGTAGAAAGTCGCCCGATTACAACGGTATGTGTATTTTTCCCTTAGGCCATAGTAGTTATTGATTTCAAGTATCAGACTTGCGAAAATTGTGATGGTTTCTCAACCATTCCTTAACATCAAACTACCATATCTCGCGAACGGATTGACGAACTCGAGAAATTCCTGTTGCATCTGAAAGTAGAAACTCGCCCGATTACAAAGGTATGTGTGTTTTCCCCTAGGCCTTTGTAGTTGTTGGTTTCGAGTATCAGACTTGCGAAAATTTTGATGGTTTCTCAACCATTCCTTAACTTCAGACTCCCACATCTCGCGAACGGATTGACGAACTCGAGAAATTCCTGTTGCATCTGAAAGTAGAAACTCGCCCGATTACAAAGGTATGTGTGTTTTCCCCTAGGCCTTTGTAGTTGTTGGTTTCGAGTATCAGACTTGCGAAAATTGTGATGGTTTCTCAACCATTCCTTAACTTCAAACTACCATATCTCGCGAACGGATTGACGAACTCGAGAAATTCCGGTTGCATCTGAAAGCAGAAACTCGCCCGATTACAACGGTGTCTGTACTTTTCCCCTAGGCCATTCCAGTTGTTGGTTTCGAGTATCGGACCAGCGAAAGTTTTGATGGTTTCTCATGCATTCCTTAACTTCAAACTTCCATATCTCGCGAACGGATTGACGAACTCGAGAAATTCGTGTTGCATCTGAAAGTAGAAACTCGCCCGATTACAACGGTATGTGTATTTTTCCCCTAGGCCATTGTAGTTATTGGATTCGAGTATCAGACTTGCGAAAATTTTGATGGTTTCTCAACCATTCCTTAACTTCAAACTCCCATATCTCGCGAACGGATTGACGAACTCGAGAAATTCCTGTTGCATCTGAAAGTAGAAACTCGCCCGATTACAACGGTATGTGTGTTTTTCCCCTAGGCCATTGTAGTTATTGGATTCGAGTATCAGACTTGCGAAAATTTTGATGATTTCTCAACCATTCCTTAAATTCAAACTTCCATATCTCGCGAACGGATTGACGAACTCGAGAATTTCCTATTGCATCTGAATGCAGAAACTCGCCCGATTACAACGGTATGTGTATTTTTCCCCTAGGCCATTGTAGTTATTGGATTCGAGTATCAGACTTGCGAAAATTTTGATGGTTTCTCAACCATTCCTTAACTTCAAACTCCCATATCTCGCGAACGGATTGACGAACTCGAGAAATTCCTGTTGCATCTGAAAGTAGAAACTCGCCCGATTACAACGGTATGTGTATTTTTCCCCTAGGCCATTGTAGTTATTGGATTCGAGTATCAGACTTGCGAAAATTTTGATGATTTCTCAACCATTCCTTAACTTAAAACTCCCATATCTCGCGAACGGACTGACGAACTCGAGAAATTCCTGTTGCATGTGAAAGTAGAAAGTCGCCCGATTTCAACGCTATGTGTATCTTTCCCCTAGGCCTTTGTAGTTATTGGTTTCGAGTATCAGACTTTCGAAAATTTTGATGGTTTCTCATGCATTCCTTAACTTCAAACTTCCATATCACGCGAACGGATTGACGAACTCGAGAAATTCCTGTTGCATCTGAAAGTAGAAATTCGACCGATTACAATGGTACGTGTACTTTTCCCGTAGGTCATTCCAGTTATTGGTTTCGAGTATCAGACCAGCGAAAATTTTGATGGTTTCTCAACCATTCCTTAACTTCAAACTCCCATATCCCGCGAACGGATTGACGAACTCGAGAAATTCCTGTTGCATGTGAAAGTAGAAAGTCGCCTGATTACAACGGTATGTGTATTTTTCTCCTAGGCCTTTGTAGTTATTGGTTTCGAGTATCAGACTTGCGTAAATAATGATGGTTTCTCAACCATTCCTTATATTCACACTTCCATATCTCGCAAACGGATTGACGAACTCGAGAATTTCCTATTGCATCTGAAAGCAGAAACTCGCCCGATTACAACGGTGTGTGTACTTTTCCCCTAGGCCAGTCCACTTGTTGGTTTCGAGTATCAGACCAGCGAAAATATTGATGGTTTCTCAAGCATGCCTTAACTTCAAACTTCCATATCTCGCGAACGGATCGACGAACTCAAGATATTCCTGTTGCATCTGAAAGTAGAATCTCCCCCGATCAAATGGTATGTTTCTTTTTCCCCTAGGTATTTGTAGTTATTGGTTTCGAGTATCAGACTTGCGAAAATTTTGATGGTTTCTCAACCATTCCTTAACTTCAAACTCCCATATCTCGCGAACGGATTGACGAACTCGAGAAATTCCTGTTGCATGTGAAAGTAGAAAGTCGCCCGATTACAACGGTATGTGTATTTTTCTCCTAGGCCTTTGTAGTTATTGGTTTCGAGTATCAGACTTGCGTAAATTATGATGGTTTCTCAACCATTCCTTATATTCACACTTCCATATCTCGCTAACGGATTGACGAACTCGAGAATTTCCTATTGCATCTGAAAGCAGAAACTCGCCCGATTACAACGGTGTGTGTACTTTTCCCCTAGGCCAGTCCAGTTGTTGGTTTCGAGTATCAGACCAGCGAAAATATTGATGGTTTCTCAAGCATGCCTTAACTTCAAACTTCCATATCTCGCGAACGGATCGACGAACTCAAGAAATTCCTGTTGCATCTGAAAGTAGAATCTCCCCCGATCAAATGGTATGTGTCTTTTTCCACTAGGTATTTGTAGTTATTGGTTTCGAGTATCAGACTTGCGAAAATTTTGATGGTTTCTCAACCATTCCTTAACTTCCAACTCCCATATCTCGCGAACGGATTGACGAACTCGAGAAATACCTGTTGCATCTGAAAGTAGAAACTCGCCTGATGACAAAGATATGTGTGTTTTCCCCCTAGGCGTTTGTAGTTGTTGGTTTCGAGTATCAGACTTGCGAAAATTTTGATGGTTTCTCAACCATTCCTTAACTTCAGACTCCCATATCTCGCGAACGGATTGACGAACTCGAGAAATTCCTGTTGCATCTGAAAGTAGAAACTCGCCCGATTACAAAGGTATGTGTGTTTTCCCCTAGGCCTTTGTAGTTGTTGGTTTCGAGTATCAGACTTGCGAAAATTTTGATGGTTTCTCAACCATTCCTTAATTTCAGACACCCATATCTCGCGAACGGATTGACGAACTCGAGAAATTCCGGTTGCATCTGAAAGCAGAAACTCGCCCGAATAAAACGGTGTGTGTACTTTTCCCCTAGGCCATTCCAGTTGTTGGTTTCGAGTATCAGACCAGCGAAAATTTTGATGGTTTCTCAAGCATTCCTTAAATTCAAACTTCCATATCTCGCGAACGGATTGACGAACTCGAGAATTTCCTATTGCATCTGAATGCAGAAACTCGCCCGATTACAACGGTATGTGTATTTTTGCCCTAGGCCATAGTAGTTGTTGGTTTCGAGTATCAGACCAGCGAAAGTTTTGATGGTTTCTCATGCATTCCTTAACTTCAAACTTCCATATCTCGCGAACGGATTGACGAACTCGAGAAATTCCTGTTGCATCTGAAAGTAGAAACTCGCCCGATTACAACGGTATGTGTATTTTTCCCCTAGGCCATTGTATTTATTGGATTCGAGTATCAGACTTGCGAAAATTTTGATGGTTTCTCAAGCATTCCTTAACTTCAAACTCCCATATCTCGCGAACGGATTGACGAACTCGAGAAATTCCTGTTGCATCTGAAAGTAGAAACTCGCCCGATTACAACGGTATGTGTATTTTTCCCCTAGGCCATTGTAGTTATTGGATTCGAGTATCAGACTTGCGAAAATTTTGATGGTTTCTCAACCATTCCTTAACTTCCAACTCCCATATCTCGCGAACGGATTGACGAACTCGAGAAATACCTGTTGCATCTGAAAGTAGAAACTCGCCCGATGACAAAGATATGTGTGTTTTCCCCCTAGGCGTTTGTAGTTGTTGGTTTCGAGTATCAGACTTGCGAAAATTTTGATGGTTTCTCAACCATTCCTTAACTTCAAATTCCCATATCCCGCGAACGGATTGACGAACTCGAGAAATTCCTGTTGCATGTGAAAGTAGAAAGTCGCCCGATTACAACGGTATGTGTATTTTTCCCTTAGGCCATAGTAGTTATTGATTTCAAGTATCAGACTTGCGAAAACTGTGATGGTTTCTCAACCATTCCTTAACTTCAAACTACCATATCTCGCGAACGGATTGACGAACTCGAGAAATTCCTGTTGCATCTGAAAGTAGAAACTCGCCCGATTACAAAGGTATGTGTGTTTTCCCCTAGGCCTTTGTAGTTGTTGGTTTCGAGTATCAGACTTGCGAAAATTTTAATGGTTTCTCAACCATTCCTCAACTTCAGACTCCCATATCTCGCGAACGGATTGACGAACTCGAGAAATTCCTGTTGCATCTGAAAGTAGAAACTCGCCCGATTTCAAAGGTATGTGTGTTTTCCCCTAGGCCTTTGTAGTTGTTGGTTTCGAGTATCAGACTTGCGAAAATTTTGATGGTTTCTCAACCATTCCTTAACTTCAGACTCCCATATCTCGCGAACGGATTGACGAACTCGAGAAATTCCTGTTGCATCTGAAAGCAGAAACTCGCCCGATTACAACGGTGTGTGTACTTTTCCCCTAGGCCATTCCAGTTGTTGGATTCGAGTATCAGACCAGCGAAAATTTTGATGGTTTCTCAAGCATTCCTTAAATTCAAACTTCCATATCTCGCGAACGGATTGACGAACTCGAGAATTTCCTATTGCATCTGAATGCAGAAACTCGCCCGATTACAACGGTATGTGTATTTTTGCCCTAGGCCATAGTAGTTGTTGGTTTCGAGTATCAGACCAGCGAAAGTTTTGATGGTTTCTCATGCATTCCTTAACTTCAAACTTCCATATCTCGCGAACGGATTGACGAACTCGAGAAATTCCTGTTGCATCTGAAAGTAGAAACTCGCCCGATTACAACGGTATGTGTATTTTTCCCCTAGGCCATTGTAGTTATTGGATTCGAGTATCAGACTTGCGAAAATTTTGATGGTTTCTCAACCATTCCTTAACTTCAAACTCCCATATCTCGCGAACGGATTGACGAACTCGAGAAATTCCTGTTGCATCTGAAAGTAGAAACTCGCCCGATTACAACGGTATGTGTATTTTTCCCCTAGGCCATTGTAGTTATTGGATTCGTGTATCAGACTTGCGAAAATTTTGATGATTTCTCAACCATTCCTTAACTTAAAACTCCCATATCTCGCGAACGGACTAACGAACTCGAGAAATTCCTGTTGCATGTGAAAGTAGAAAGTCGCCCGATTTCAACGGTATGTGTATCTTTCCCCTAGGCCTTTGTAGTTATTGGTTTCGAGTATCAGACTTTCGAAAATTTTGATGGTTTCTCATGCATTCCTTAACTTCAAACTTCCATATCACGCGAACGGATTGACGAACTCGAGAAATTCCTGTTGCATCTGAAAGTAGAAACTCGACCGATTACAATGGTACGTGTACTTTTCCCGTAGGTCATTCCAGTTATTGGTTTCGAGTATCATACCAGCGAAAATTTTGATGGTTTCTCAACCATTCCTTAACTTCAAACTCCCATATCCCGCGAACGGATTGACGAACTCGAGAAATTCCTGTTGCATGTGAAAGTAGAATGTCGCCCGATTACAACGGTATGTGTATTTTTCTCCTAGGCCTTTGTAGTTATTGGTTTCGAGTATCAGACTTGCGTAAATTATGATGGTTTCTCAACCATTCCTTATATTCACACTTCCATATCTCGCAAACGGATTGACGAACTCGAGAATTTCCTATTGCATCTGAAAGCAGAAACTCGCCCGATTACAACGGTGTGTGTACTTTTCCCCTAGGCCAGTCCAGTTGTTGGTTTCGAGTATCAGACCAGCGAAAATATTGATGGTTTCTCAAGCATGCCTTAACTTCAAACTTCCATATCTCGCGAACGGATTGACGAACTCAAGAAATTCCTGTTGCATCTGAAAGTAGAATCTCCCCCGATCAAATGGTGTGTGTCTTTTTCCCCTAGGTATTTGTAGTTATTGGTTTCGAGTATCAGACTTGCGAAAATTTTGATGGTTTCTCAACCATTCCTTAACTTCCAACTCCCATATCTCGCGAACGGATTGACGAACTCGAGAAATACCTGTTGCATCTGAAAGTAGAAACTCGCCCGATGACAAAGATATGTGTGTTTTCCCCCTAGGCGTTTGTAGTTGTTGGTTTCGAGTATCAGACTTGCGAAAATTTTGATGGTTTCTCGACCATTCCTTAACTTCAAACTCCCATATCTCGCGAACGGATTGACGAACTCGAGAAATTCCTGTTGCATCTGAAAGTAGAAGCTCGCCCGATTACAACGGTATGTGTATTTTTGCCCTAGGCCATTGTAGTTATTGGATTCGCGTATCGGACTTGCGAAAATTTTGATGATTTCTCAACCATTCCTTAACTTCAAATTCCCATATCCCGCGAACGGATTGACGAACTCGAGAAATTCCTGTTGCATGTGAAAGTAGAAAGTCGCCCGATTACAACGGTATGTGTATTTTTCCCTTAGGCCATAGTAGTTATTGATTTCAAGTATCAGACTTGCGAAAATTGTGATGGTTTCTCAACCATTCCTTAACTTCAAACTACCATATCTCGCGAACGGATTGACGAACTCGAGAAATTCCTGTTGCATCTGAAAGTAGAAACTCGCCCGATTACAAAGGTATGTGTGTTTTCCCCTAGGCCTTTGTAGTTGTTGGTTTCGAGTATCAGACTTGCGAAAATTTTGATGGTTTCTCAACCATTCCTTAACTTCAGACTCCCATATCTCGCGAACGGATTGACGAACTCGAGAAATTCCGGTTGCATGTGAAAGTAGAAAGTCGCCCGATTACAACGGTATGTGTATTTTTCCGCTAGGCCTTTGAAGTTATTGGTTTCGAGTATCGGACTTGCGAAAATTTTGATAGTTTCTCAACAATTCCTTATCTTCACACTTCCATATCTCGCGAACGGATTGACGAACTCGAGAATTTCCTATTGCATCTGAAAGCGGAAACTCGCACGATTACAACGGTGTGTGTACTTTTCCCCTAGGCCATTCCAGTTGTTGGTTTCGAGTATCAGACCAGCGAAAATTTTGGTGGTTTCTCAAGCATTCCTTAACTTCAAACTTCCATATCTCGCGAACGGATTGACGAACTCGAGAATTTCCTATTGCATCTGAATGCAGAAACTCGCCCGATGACAAAGATATGTGTGTTTTCCCCCTAGGCGTTTGTAGTTGTTGGTTTCGAGTATCAGACTTGCGAAAATTTTGATGGTTTCTCAACCATTCCTTAACTTCCAACTCCCATATCTCGCGAACGGATTGACGAACTCGAGAAATTCCTGTTGCATCTGAAAGTAGAAACTCGCCCGATTACAACGGTATGTGTATTTTTGCCCTAGGCCATTGTAGATATTGGATTCGCGTATCGGACTTGCGAAAATTTTGATGATTTCTCAACCATTCCTTAACTTCAAATTCCCATATCCCGCGAACGGATTGACGAACTCGAGAAATTCCTGTTGCATGTGAAAGTAGAAAGTCGCCCTATTACAACGGTATGTGTATTTTTCCCTTAGGCCATAGTAGTTATTGATTTCAAGTATCAGACTTGCGAAAATTGTGATGGTTTCTCAACCATTCCTTAACTTCAATCTACCATATCTCGCGAACGGATTGACGAACTCGAGAAATTCCTGTTGCATCTGAAAGTTGAAACTCGCCCGATTACAAAGGTATGTGTGTTTTCCCCTAGGCCTTTGTAGTTGTTGGTTTCGAGTATCAGACTTGCGAAAATTGTGATGGTTTCTCAACCATTCCTTAACTTCAAACTACCATATCTCGCGAACGGATTGACGAACTCGAGAAATTCCTGTTGCATCTGAAAGTAGAAACTCGCCCGATTACAAAGGTATGTGTGTTTTCCCCTAGGCCTTTGTAGTTGTTGGTTTCGAGTATCAGACTTGCGAAAATTTTGATGGTTTCTCAACCATTCCTTAACTTCAGACTCCCATATCTCGCGAACGGATTGACGAACTCGAGAAATTCCGGTTGCATGTGAAAGTAGAAAGTCGCCCGATTACAACGGTATGTGTATTTTTCCCCTAGGCCTTTGAAGTTATTGGTTTCGAGTATCGGACTTGCGAAAATTTTGATAGTTTCTCAACAATTCCTTATCTTCACACTTCCATATCTCGCGAACGGATTGACGAACTCGAGAATTTCCTATTGCATCTGAAAGCGGAAACTCGCACGATTACAACGGTGTGTGTACTTTTCCCCTAGGCCATTCCAGTTGTTGGTTTCGAGTATCAGACCAGCGAAAATTTTGGTGGTTTCTCAAGCATTCCTTAACTTCAAACTTCCATATCTCGCGAACGGATTGACGAACTCGAGAATTTCCTATTGCATCTGAATGCAGAAACTCGCCCGATGACAAAGATATGTGTGTTTTCCCCCTAGGCGTTTGTAGTTGTTGGTTTCGAGTATCAGACTTGCGAAAATTTTGATGGTTTCTCAACCATTCCTTAACTTCCAACTCCCATATCTCGCGAACGGATTGACGAACTCGAGAAATTCCTGTTGCATCTGAAAGTAGAAACTCGCCCGATTACAACGGTATGTGTATTTTTGCCCTAGGCCATTGTAGATATTGGATTCGCGTATCGGACTTGCGAAAATTTTGATGATTTCTCAACCATTCCTTAACTTCAAATTCCCATATCCCGCGAACGGATTGACGAACTCGAGAAATTCCTGTTGCATGTGAAAGTAGAAAGTCGCCCTATTACAACGGTATGTGTATTTTTCCCTTAGGCCATAGTAGTTATTGATTTCAAGTATCAGACTTGCGAAAATTGTGATGGTTTCTCAACCATTCCTTAACTTCAATCTACCATATCTCGCGAACGGATTGACGAACTCGAGAAATTCCTGTTGCATCTGAAAGTTGAAACTCGCCCGATTACAAAGGTATGTGTGTTTTCCCCTAGGCCTTTGTAGTTGTTGGTTTCGAGTATCAGACTTGCGAAAATTTTGATGGTTTCTCAACCATTCCTTAACTTCAAACTCCCATATCCCGCGAACGGATTGACGAACTCGAGAAATTCCTGTTGCATGTGAAAGTACAAAGTCGCCCTATTACAACGGTATGTGTATTTTTCCCTTAGGCCATAGTAGGTATTGATTTCAAGTATCAGACTTGCGAAAATTATGATGGTTTCTCAACCATTCCTTATATTCACACTTCCATATCTCGCAAACGGATTGACGAACTCGAGAATTTCCTATTGCATCTGAAAGCAGACACTCGCCCGATTACAACGGTGTGTGTACTTTTCCCCTAGGCCAGTCCAGTTGTTGGTTTCGAGTATCAGACCAGCGAAAATATTGATGGTTTCTCAAGCATGCCTTAACTTCAAACTTCCATATCTCGCGAACGGATTGACGAACTCAAGAAATTCCTGTTGCATCTGAAAGTAGAATCTCCCCCGATCAAATGGTGTGTGTCTTTTTCCCCTAGGTATTTGTAGTTATTGGTTTCGAGTATCAGACTTGCGAAAATTTTGATGGTTTCTCAACCATTCCTTAACTTCCAACTCCCATATCTCGCGAACGGATTGACGAACTCGAGAAATACCTGTTGCATCTGAAAGTAGAAACTCGCCCGATGACAAAGATATGTGTGTTTTCCCCCTAGGCGTTTGTAGTTGTTGGATTCGAGTATCAGACTTGCGAAAATTTTGATGGTTTCTCAACCATTCCTTAACTTCAAACTCCCATATCTCGCGAACGGATTGACGAACTCGAGAAATTCCTGTTGCATCTGAAGGTAGAAACTCGCCCGATTACAACGGTATGTGTATTTTTGCCCTAGGCAATTGTAGTTATTGGATTCGCGTATCGGACTTGCGAAAATTTTGATGATTTCACAACCATTCCTTAACTTCAAATTCCCCTATCCCGCGAACGGATTGACGAACTCGAGAAATTCCTGTTGCATGTGAAAGTAGAAAGTCGCCCGATTACAACGGTATTTGTATTTTTCCCTTAGGCCATAGTAGTTATTGATTTCAAGTATCAGACTTGCGAAAATTGTGATGGTTTCTCAACCATTCCTTAACTTCAAACTACCATATCTCGCGAACGGATTGACGAACTCGAGAAATTCCTGTTGCATCTGAAAGTAGTAACTCGCCCGATTACAACGGTATGTGTATTTTTGCCCTAGGCCATTGTAGTTATTGGATTCGCGTATCGGACTTGCGAAAATTTTGATGATTTCTCAACCATTCCTTAACTTCAAATTCCCATATCCCGCGAACGGATTGTCGAACTCGAGAAATTCCTGTTGCATGTGAAAGTAGAAAGTCGCCCGATTACAACGGTATTTGTATTTTTCCCTTAGGCCATAGTAGTTATTGATTTCAAGTATCAGACTTGCGAAAATTGTGATGGTTTCTCAACCATTCCTTAACTTCAAACTACCATATCTCGCGAACGGATTGACGAACTCGAGAAATTCCTGTTGCATCTGAAAGTAGAAACTCGCCCGATTACAAAGGTATGTGTGTTTTCCCCTAGGCCTTTGTAGTTGTTGGTTTCGAGTATCAGACTTGCGAAAATTTTGATGGTTTCTCAACCATTTCTTTACTTCAGACTCCCATATCTCGCGAACGGATTGACGAACTCGAGAAATTCCGGTTGCATGTGAAAGTAGAAAGTCGCCCGATTACAACGGTATGTGTATTTTTCCCCTAGGCCTTTGAAGTTATTGGTTTCGAAAATCGGACTTGAGAAAATTTTGATAGTTTCTCAACAATTCCTTATCTTCACACTCCCATATCTCGCGAACGGATTGACGAACTCGAGAAATTCCTGTTGCATCTGAAAGTAGAAACTCGCCCGATTACAACGGTATGTGTATTTTTGCCCTAGGCCATTGTAGTTATTGGATTCGCGTATCGGACTTGCGAAAATTTTGATGATTTCTCAACCATTCCTTAACTTCAAATTCCCATATCCCGCGAACGGATTGACGAACTCGAGAAATTCCTGTTGCATGTGAAAGTAGAAAGTCGCCCTATTACAACGGTATGTGTATTTTTCCCTTAGGCCATAGTAGTTATTGATTTCAAGTATCAGACTTGCGAAAATTGTGATGGTTTCTCAACCATTCCTTAACTTCAAACTACCATATCTCGCGAACGGATTGACGAACTCGAGAAATTCCTGTTGCATCTGAAAGTAGAAACTCGCCCGATTACAAAGGTATGTGTGTTTTCCCCTAGGCCTTTGTAGTTGTTGGTTTCGAGTATCAGACTTGCGAAAATTTTGATGGTTTCTCAACCATTCCTTAACTTCAGACTCCCATATCTCGCGAACGGATTGACGAACTCGAGAAATTCCGGTTGCATGTGAAAGTAGAAAGTCGCCCGATTACAAGGGTATGTGTATTTTTCCCCTAGGCCTTTGTAGTTGTTGGTTTCGAGTATCAGACTTGCGAAAATTTTGATGGTTTCTCAACCATTTCTTTACTTCAGACTCCCATATCTCGCGAACGGATTGTCGAACTCGAGAAATTCCTGTTGCATGTGAAAGTAGAAAGTCGCCCGATTACAACGGTATTTGTATTTTTCCCTTAGGCCATAGTAGTTATTGATTTCAAGTATCAGACTTGCGAAAATTGTGATGGTTCCTCAACCATTCCTTAACTTCAAACTACCATATCTCGCGAACGGATTGACGAACTCGAGAAATTCCTGTTGCATCTGAAAGTAGAAACTCGCCCGATTACAAAGGTATGTGTGTTTTCCCCTAGGCCTTTGTAGTTGTTGGTTTCGAGTATCAGACTTGCGAAAATTTTGATGGTTTCTCAACCATTTCTTTACTTCAGACTCCCATATCTCGCGAACGGATTGACGAACTCGAGAAATTCCGGTTGCATGTGAAAGTAGAAAGTCGCCCGATTACAACGGTATGTGTATTTTTCCCCTAGGCCTTTGAAGTTATTGGTTTCGAAAATCGGACTTGAGAAAATTTTGATAGTTTCTCAACAATTCCTTATCTTCAGACTCCCATATCTCGCGAACGGATTGACGAACTCGAGAAATTCCTGTTGCATCTGAAAGTAGAAACTCGCCCGATTACAACGGTATGTGTATTTTTGCCCTAGGCCATTGTAGTTATTGGATTCGCGTATCGGACTTGCGAAAATTTTGATGATTTCTCAACCATTCCGTAACTTCAAATTCCCATATCCCGCGAACGGATTGACGAACTCGAGAAATTCCTGTTGCATGTGAAAGTAGAAAGTCGCCCTATTACAACGGTATGTGTATTTTTCCCTTAGGCCATAGTAGTTATTGATTTCAAGTATCAGACTTGCGAAAATTGTGATGGTTTCTCAACCATTCCTTAACTTCAAACTACCATATCTCGCGAACGGATTGACGAACTCGAGAAATTCCTGTTGCATCTGAAAGTAGAAACTCGCCCGATTACAAAGGTATGTGTGTTTTCCCCTAGGCCTTTGTAGTTGTTGGTTTCGAGTATCAGACTTGCGAAAATTTTGATGGTTTCTCAACCATTCCTTAACTTCAGACTCCCATATCTCGCGAACGGATTGACGAACTCGAGAAATTCCGGTTGCATGTGAAAGTAGAAAGTCGCCCGATTACAAGGGTATGTGTATTTTTCCCCTAGGCCTTTGAAGTTATTGGTTTCGAGTATCGGACTTGCGAAAATTTTGATAGTTTCTCAACAATTCCTTATCTTCACACTTCCATATCTCGCGAACGGATTGACGAACTCGAGAATTTCCTATTGCATCTGAAAGCAGAAACTCGCACGATTACAACGGTGTGTGTACTTTTCCCCTAGGCCATTCCAGTTGTTGGTTTCGAGTATCAGACCAGCGAAAATTTTGGTGGTTTCTCAAGCATTCCTTAACTTCAAACTTCCATATCTCGCGAACGGATTGACGAACTCGAGAATTTCCTATTGCATCTGAATGCAGAAACTCGCCCGATGACAAAGATATGTGTGTTTTCCCGCTAGGCGTTTGTAGTTGTTGGTTTCGAGTATCAGACTTGCGAAAATTTTGATGGTTTCTCAACCATTCCTTAACTTCAAACTCCCATATCTCGCGAACGGATTGACGAACTCGAGAAATTCCTGTTGCATCTGAAAGTAGAAACTCGCCCGATGACAAAGATATGTGTGTTTTCCCCCTAGGCGTTTGTAGTTGTTGGTTTCGAGTATCAGACTTGCGAAAATTTTGATGGTTTCTCAACCATTCCTTAACTTCAGACTCCCATATCTCGCGAACGGATTGACGAACTCGAGAAATTCCTGTTGCATCTGAAAGTAGAAACTCGCCCGATTACAACGGTATGTGTATTTTTGCCCTAGGCCATTGTAGTTATTGGATTCGCGTATCGGACTTGCGAAAATTTTGATGATTTCTCAACCATTCCTTAACTTCAAATTCCCATATCCCGCGAACGGATTGACGAACTCGAGAAATTCCTGTTGCATGTGAAAGTAGAAAGTCGCCCTATTACAACGGTATGTGTATTTTTCCCTTAGGCCATAGTAGTTATTGATTTCAAGTATCAGACTTGCGAAAATTGTGATGGTTTCTCAACCATTCCTTAACTTCAAACTACCATATCTCGCGAACGGATTGACGAACTCGAGAAATTCCTGTTGCATCTGAAAGTAGAAACTCTCCCGATTACAAAGGTATGTGTGTTTTCCCCTAGGCCTTTGTAGTTGTTGGTTTCGAGTATCAGACTTGCGAAAATTTTGATGGTTTCTCAACCATTCCTTAACTTCAGACTCCCATATCTCGCGAACGGATTGACGAACTCGAGAAATTCCGGTTGCATGTGAAAGTAGAAAGTCGCCCGATTACAAGGGTATGTGTATTTTTCCCCTAGGCCTTTGAAGTTATTGGTTTCGAGTATCGGACTTGCGAAAATTTTGATAGTTTCTCAACAATTCCTTATCTTCACACTTCCATATCTCGCGAACGGATTGACGAACTCGAGAATTTCCTATTGCATCTGAAAGCAGAAACTCGCACGATTACAACGGTGTGTGTACTTTTCCCCTAGGCCATTCCAGTTGTTGGTTTCGAGTATCAGACCAGCGAAAATTTTGGTGGTTTCTCAAGCATTCCTTAACTTCAAACTTCCATATCTCGCGAACGGATTGACGAACTCGAGAATTTCCTATTGCATCTGAATGCAGAAACTCGCCCGATGACAAAGATATGTGTGTTTTCCCGCTAGGCGTTTGTAGTTGTTGGTTTCGAGTATCAGACTTGCGAAAATTTTGATGGTTTCTCAACCATTCCTTAACTTCAGACTCCCATATCTCGCAAACGGATTGACGAACTCGAGAAATTCCTGTTGCATCTGAAAGTAGAAACTCGCCCGATGACAAAGATATGTGTGTTTTCCCCCTAGGCGTTTGTAGTTGTTGGTTTCGAGTATCAGACTTGCGAAAATTTTGATGGTTTCTCAACCATTCCTTAACTTCAAACTCCCATATCTCGCGAACGGATTGACGAACTCGAGAAATTCCTGTTGCATCTGAAAGTAGAAACTCGCCCGATGACAAAGATATGTGTGTTTTCCCCCTAGGCGTTTGTAGTTGTTGGTTTCGAGTATCAGACTTACGAAAATTTTGATGGTTTCTCAACCATTCCTTAACTTCAAACTCCCATATCTCGCGAACGGATTGACGAACTCGAGAAATTCCTGTTGCATCTGAAAGTAGAAAGTCGCCCGATTACAACGGTATGTGTATTTTTCCCTTAGGCCATAGTAGTTATTGATTTCAAGTATCACACTTGCGAAAATTGTGATGGTTTCTCAACCATTCCTTAACTTCAAACTACCATATCTCGCGAACGGAATGACGAACTCGAGAAATTCCTGTTGCATCTGAAAGTAGAAACTCGCCAGATTACAAAGGTATGTGTGTTTTCCCCTAGGCCTTTGTAGTTGTTGGTTTCGAGTATCAGACTTGCGAAAATTTTGATGGTTTCTCAACCATTCCTTAACTTCAAACTACCATATCTCGCGAACGGATTGACGAACTCGAGAAATTCCTGTTGCATCTGAAAGTAGAAACTCGCCCGATTACAAATGTATGTGTGTTTTCCCCTAGGCCTTTGTAGTTGTTGGTTTCGAGTATCAGACTCGCGAAAATTTTGATGGTTTCTCAACCATTCCTTATTTTCACACTTCCATATCTCGCGAACGGATTGACGAACTCGAGAATTTGCTGTTGCATCTGAAAGCAGAAACTCGCACGATTACAACGGTGTGTGTACTTTTCCCCTAGGCCATTCCAGTTGTTGGTATCGAGTATCAGACCAGCGAAAATTTTGATGGTTTCTCAAGCATTCCTTAACTTCAAACTTCCATATCTCGCGAACGTTTTGACGAACTCGAGAAATTCCTGTTGCATCTGAAAGAAGAAACTCGCCCGATTACAATGGTGTGTGTACTTTTCCCCTAGGCCATTCCAGTTATTGGTTTCGAGTATCAGAATTGCGAAAATTTTGATGATTTCTCAAGCATCTCTTAATTCCAAACTCCGATATTTCGCGAACGGATTGACGAATTCGAAATATTTCTGTTGCATCTGAAAGCAGAAACTTTCCTGATTAGAACGGTATGTGCATTTTTCCCTTAGGCCATTGTAGTTATTGGTTTCGAGTATCAGACTTGCGAAAATTTAGATGGATTCTCAACCATTCTTTAACTTCAAACTCCCATATCTCGCGAACGGGTTGACGAACTCGAGAAATTCCTGTTGCATCTGAAAGTAGAAACTCACGCCATCACAATGCTGTGTCTACTTTTCCCCTAGGCCATTCCAGTCATTGTTATCGAGTATCAGACTTGCGAAAATTTTGATGGTCTCTCAACCATTCCTTAACTTCAAACTCCCATATCTCTCGAACAGATAGACGAACTCGAGAAATTCCTGTTGCATCTGAAAGTAGAAACTCGCCCGATTACAAAGGTATGTGTATTTTTCCCCTAGTCCTTTGTAGTTATTGGTTTCGCGTAACAGACTTACGAAAATTTTGATGGTTTCTCAAGCATTCCTTAACTTCAAACTCCCATGTCTCGCGAACGGATTGACGAACTCGAGAAATTCCTGTTGCATGTGAAAGTAGAAAGTCGCCCGATTTCAACGGTATGTGTATTTTTCCCCTAGGCCTTTGAAGTTATTGGTTTCGAGTATCAGACTTGCGAAAATTTTGATGGTTTCTCAACCATTTCTTACTTTCACACTTCCATATCTCGCGAACGGATTGACGAACCCGAGAATTTCCTATTGCATCTGAAAGCAGAAACGCGCCCGATTACAACGGTGTGTGTACTTTTCCCCTAGGCCATTCCAGTTGTTGGTTTCGAGTATCAGACCAGCGAAAATTTTGATGGGTTCTCAAGCATTCCTTAACTTCAAACTTCCATATCTCGCGAACGTTTTGACGAACTCGAGAAATTCCTGTTGCATCTGAAAGAAGAAACTCGCCCGATTACAATGGTGTGTGTACTTTTCCCCTAGGCCATTCCAGTTATTGGTTTCGAGTATCAGAATTGCGAAAATTTTGATGATTTCTCAAGCATCTCTTAATTCCAAACTCCGATATTTCGCGAACGGATTGACGAATTCGAAATATTTCTGTTGCATCTGAAAGCAGAAACTTTCCTGATTAGAACGGTATGTGCATTTTTCCCTTAGGCCATTGTAGTTATTGGTTTCGAGTATCAGACTTGCGAAAATTTTGATGGTTTCTCAACCATTCCTTAACTTCAAACTCCCATATCTCGCGAACGGATTGACGAACTCGAGAAATTCCTGTTGCGTCTGAAAGTAGAAACTCGCCCGATTACAACGGTATGTGTATTTTTCCCCTAGGCCATTGTAGTTATTGGATTCGCGTATCGGACATGCGAAAATTTTGATGATTTCTCAACCATTCCTTAACTTCAAATTCCCATATCCCGCGAACGGATTGACGAACTCGAGAAATTCATGTTGCATGTGAAAGTAGAAAGTCGCCCGATTTCAACGGTATGTGTATTTTTCCCCTAGGCCTTTGAAGTTATTGGTTTCGAGTATCAGACTTGCGAAAATTTTGATGGTTTCTCAACCATTTCTTACTTTCACACTTCCATATCTCGCGAACGGATTGACGAACCCGAGAATTTCCTATTGCATCTGAAAGCAGAAACGCGCCCGATTACAACGGTGTGTGTACTTTTCCCCTAGGCCATTCCAGTTGTTGGTTTCGAGTATCAGACCAGCGAAAATTTTGATGGGTTCTCAAGCATTCCTTAACTTCAAACTTCCATATCTCGCGAACGGATTGACGAACTCGAGAATTTCCTATTGCATCTGAATGCAGAAACTCGCCCGATTACAACGGTATGTGTATTTTTGCCCTAGGCCATAGTAGTTGTTGGTTTCGAGTATCAGACCAGCGAAAGTTTTGATGGTTTCTCATGCATTCCTTAACTTCAAACTTCCATATTTCGCGAACGGATTGACGAACTCGAGAAATTCCTGTTGCATCTGAAAGTAGAAACTCGCCCGACTACAACGGTATGTGTATTTTTCCCCTAGGCCATTGTAGTTATTGGATTCGAGTATCAGACTTGCGAAAATTTTGATGGTTTCTCAACCATTCCTTAACTTCAAACTCCCATATCTCGCGAACGGATTGACGAACTCGAGAAATTCCTGTTGCGTCTGAAAGTAGAAACTCGCCCGATTACAACGGTATGTGTATTTTTCCCCTAGGCCATTGTAGTTATTGGATTCGAGTATCAGACTTGCGAAAATTTTGATGATTTCTCAACCATTCCTTAACTTAAAACTCCCATATCTCGCGAACGGACTGACGAACTCGAGAAATTCCTGTTGCATGTGAAAGTAGAAAGTCGCCCGATTTCAACGGTATGTGTATCTTTCCCCTAGGCCTTTGTAGTTATCGGTTTGGAGTATCAGACATTCGAAAATTTTGATGGTTTCTCATGCATTCCTTAACTTCAAACTCCCATATCTCGCGAACGGATTGACGAACTCGAGAAATTCCTGTTGCATCTGAAAGTAGAAACTCGCCCGATTACAACGGTATGTGTATTTTTGCCCTAGGCCATTGTAGTTATTGGATTCGCGTATCGGACTTGCGAAAATTTTGATGATTTCTCAACCATTCCTTAACTTCAAATTCCCATATCCCGCGAACGGATTGACGAACTCGAGAATTTGCTGTTGCATCTGAAAGCAGAAACTCGCACGATTACAACGGTGTGTGTACTTTTCCCCTAGGCCATTCCAGTTGTTAGTATCGAGTATCAGACCAGCGAAAATTTTGATGGTTTCTCAAGCATTCCTTAACTTCAAACTTCCATATCTCGCGAACGTTTTGACGAACTCGAGAAATTCCTGTTGCATCTGAAAGAAGAAACTCGCCCGATTACAATGGTGTGTGTACTTTTCCCCTAGGCCATTCCAGTTATTGGTTTCGAGTATCAGAATTGCGAAAATTTTGATGATTTCTCAAGCATCTCTTAATTCCAAACTCCGATATTTCGCGAACGGATTTACGAATTCGAAATATTTCTGTTGCATCTGAAAGCAGAAACTTTCCTGATTAGAACGGTATGTGCATTTTTCCCTTAGGCCATTGTAGTTATTGGTTTCGAGTATCAGACTTGCGAAAATTTAGATGGATTCTCAACCATTCTTTAACTTCAAACTCCCATATCTCGCGAACGGGTTGACGAACTCGAGAAATTCCTGTTGCATCTGAAAGTAGAAACTCGCCCGATTACAAAGGTATGTGTATTTTTCCCCTAGTCCTTTGTAGTTATTGGTTTCGCGTAACAGACTTACGAAAATTTTGATGGTTTCTCAAGCATTCCTTAACTTCAAACTCCCATGTCTCGCGAACGGATTGACGAACTCGAGAAATTCCTGTTGCATGTGAAAGTAGAAAGTCGCCCGATTTCAACGGTATGTGTATTTTTCCCCTAGGCCTTTGAAGTTATTGGTTTCGAGTATCAGACTTGCGAAAATTTTGATGGTTTCTCAACCATTTCTTACTTTCACACTTCCATATCTCGCGAACGGATTGACGAACCCGAGAATTTCCTATTGCATCTGAAAGCAGAAACGCGCCCGATTACAACGGTGTGTGTACTTTTCCCCTAGGCCATTCCAGTTGTTGGTTTCGAGTATCAGACCAGCGAAAATTTTGATGGGTTCTCAAGCATTCCTTAACTTCAAACTTCCATATCTCGCGAACGGATTGACGAACTCGAGAATTTCCTATTGCATCTGAATGCAGAAACTCGCCCGATTACAACGGTATGTGTATTTTTGCCCTAGGCCATAGTAGTTGTTGGTTTCGAGTATCAGACCAGCGAAAGTTTTGATGGTTTCTCATGCATTCCTTAACTTCAAACTTCCATATTTCGCGAACGGATTGACGAACTCGAGAAATTCCTGTTGCATCTGAAAGTAGAAACTCGCCCGACTACAACGGTATGTGTATTTTTCCCCTAGGCCATTGTAGTTATTGGATTCGAGTATCAGACTTGCGAAAATTTTGATGGTTTCTCAACCATTCCTTAACTTCAAACTCCCATATCTCGCGAACGGATTGACGAACTCGAGAAATTCCTGTTGCGTCTGAAAGTAGAAACTCGCCCGATTACAACGGTATGTGTATTTTTCCCCTAGGCCATTGTAGTTATTGGATTCGAGTATCAGACTTGCGAAAATTTTGATGATTTCTCAACCATTCCTTAACTTAAAACTCCCATATCTCGCGAACGGACTGACGAACTCGAGAAATTCCTGTTGCATGTGAAAGTAGAAAGTCGCCCGATTTCAACGGTATGTGTATCTTTCCCCTAGGCCTTTGTAGTTATCGGTTTGGAGTATCAGACATTCGAAAATTTTGATTGTTTCTCATGCATTCCTTAACTTCAAACTTCCATATCACGCGAACGGATTGACGAACTCGAGAAATTCCTGTTGCATCTGAAAGTAGAAACTCGACCGATTACAATGGTACGTGTACTTTTCCCCTAGGCCATTCCAGTTGTTGGTTTCGAGTATCAGACCAGCGAAAATTTTGATGGTTTCTCAAGCATTCCTTAACTTCAAACTTCCATATCTCGCGAACGGATTGACGAACTCGAGAAATTCCTGTTGCATCTGAAAGTAGAAACTCGCCAGATTACAAAGGTATGTGTGTTTTCCCCTAGGCCTTTGTAGTTGTTGGTTTCGAGTATCAGACTTGCGAAAATTTTGATGGTTTCTTAACCATTCCTTAACTTCAAACTCCCATATCTCGCGAACGGATTGACGAACTCGAGAAATTCCTGTTGCATCTGAAAGTAGAAACTCGCCCGATTACAACGGTATGTGTATTTTTGCCCTAGGCCATTGTAGTTATTGGATTCGCGTATCGGACATGCGAAAATTTTGATGATTTCTCAACCATTCCTTAACTTCAAATTCCCATATCCCGCGAACGGATTGACGAACTCGAGAAATTCATGTTGCATGTGAAAGTAGAAAGTCGTCCGATTACAACGGTCTGTGTATTTTTCCCCTAGGCCTTTGAAGTTATTGGTTTCGAGTATCAGACTTGCGAAAATTTTGATGGTTTCTCAACCATTCCATATATTCACACTTCCATATCTCGCGAACGGATTGACGAACTCGAGAATTTCCTGTTGCATCTGAAAGCAGAAACTCGCCCGATTACAACGGTGTGTGAACTTTTCCCCTAGGCCATTCCAGTTGTTGGTTTCGAGTATCAGATCAGCGAAAATTTTGATGGTTTCTCAAGCATTCCTTAACTTCAAACTTCCATATCTCGCGAACGGATTGACGAACTCGAGAATTTCCTATTGCATCTGAATGCAGAAACTCGCCCGATTACAACGGTATGTGTATTTTTGCCCTAGGCCATAGTAGTTGTTGGTTTCGAGTATCAGACCAGCGAAAATTTTGATGGTTCCTCATGCATTCCTTAACTTCAAACTTCACTATCTCGCGAACGGATTGACGAACTCGAGAATTTCCTATTGCATCTGACAGCAGAAACTCGCCCGATTACAACGGTGTGTGTACTTTTCCCCTAGGCCATTCCAGTTGTTGGTATCGAGTATCAGACCAGCGAAAATTTTGATGGTTTCTCAAGCATTCCTTAACTTCAAACTTCCATATCTCGCGAACGTTTTGACGAACTCGAGAAATTCCTGTTGCATCTGAAAGAAGAAACTCGCCCGATTACAATGGTGTGTGTACTTTTCCCCTAGGCCATTCCAGTTATTGGTTTCGAGTATCAGAATTGCGAAAATTTTGATGATTTCTCAAGCATCTCTTAATTCCAAACTCCGATATTTCGCGAACGGATTGACGAATTCGAAATATTTCTGTTGCATCTGAAAGCAGAAACTTTCCTGATTAGAACGGTCTGTGCATTTTTCCCTTAGGCCATTGTAGTTATTGGTTTCGAGTATCAGACTTGCGAAAATTTAGATGGATTCTCAACCATTCTTTAACTTCAAACTCCCATATCTCGCGAACGGGTTGACGAACTCGAGAAATTCCTGTTGCATCTGAAAGTGGAAACTCGCCCGATTACAATGGTATGAGTATTTTTGCCCTAGGCCATAGTAGTTATTGGATGCGAGTATCAGACTTGCGAAAATTTTGATGATTTCTCAACCATTCCTTAACTTCAAACTGCCATATCTCGCGAACGCATTGACGAACTCCAGAAATTCCTATTGCATGTGAGAGTAGAATCTCGCCCGATTACAATGGTATGTGTATTTTTCCCCTAGGCATTTGTAGTTGTTGGTTTCGAGTATCAGACTTGCGAAAATTTTGATGGTTTCTCAAACATTCCTTAACTTCAAACTCCCATATCTCGCGCACGGATTGACGAACTCGAGAAATTCCTGTTGCATCTGAAAGTAGAAACTCGCCCGATGACAAAGATATGTGTGTTTTCCCCCTAGGCGTTTGTAGTTGTTGGTTTCGAGTATCAGACTTGCGAAAATTTTGATGGTTTCTCAACTATTCCTTAACTTCAAACTCCCATATCTCGCGAACGGATTGACGAACTCGAGAAATTCCTGTTGCATCTGAAAGTAGAAACTCGCCCGATTACAACGGTATGTGTATTTTTCCCCTAGGCCATTGTAGTTATTGGATTCGAGTATCAGACTTGCGAAAATTTTGATGATTTCTCAACCATTCCTTAACTTAAAACTCCCATATCTCGCGAACGGACTGACGAACTCGAGAAATTCCTGTTGCATGTGAAAGTAGAAAGTCGCCCGATTTCAACGGTATGTGTATCTTTCCCCTAGGCCTTTGTAGTTATTGGTTTCGAGTATCAGACTTTCGAAAATTTTGATGGTTTCTCATGCATTCCTTAACTTCAAACTTCCATATCTCGCGAACGGATTGACGAACTCGAGAAATTCCTGTTGCATCTGAAAGTAGAAACTCGCCCGATTACAACGGTATGTGTATTTTTCCCCTAGGCCGTTGTAGTTATTGGATTCGAGTATCAGACTTGCGAAAATTTTGATGGTTTCTCAACCATTCCTTAACTTCAAACTCCCATATCTCGCGAACGGATTGACGAACTCGAGAAATTCCTGTTGCATCTGAAAGTAGAAACTCGCCCGATTACAACGGTATGTGTATTTTTCCCCTAGGCCATTGTAGTTATGGGATTCGAGTATCAGACTTGCGAAAATTTTGATGATTTCTCAACCATTCCTTAACTTAAAACTCCCATATCTCGCGAACGGACTGACGAACTCGAGAAATTCCTGTTGCATGTGAAAGTAGAAAGTCGCCCGATTTCAACGGTATGTGTATCTTTCCCCTAGGCCTTTGTAGTTATTGGTTTTGAGTATCAGACTTTCGAAAATTTTGATGGTTTCTTATGCATTCCTTAACTTCAAACTTCCATATCACGCGAACGGATTGACGAACTCGAGAAATTCCTGTTGCATCTGAAAGTAGAAACTCGACCGATTACAATGGTACGAGTACTTTTCCCGTAGGTCATTCCAGTTATTGGTTTCGAGTATCAGACCAGCGAAAATTTTGATGGTTTCTCAACCATTCCTTAACTTCAAACTCCCATATCCCGCGAACGGATTGACGAACTCGAGAAATTCATGTTGCATGTGAAAGTAGAAAGTCGCCCGATTACAACGGTCTGTGTATTTTTCCCCTAGGCCATTGTAGTTATTGGATTCGAGTATCAGACTTGCGATAATTTTGATGGTTTCTCAACCATTCCTTATTTTCACACTTCCATATCTCGCGAACGGATTGACGAACTCGAGAATTTGCTGTTGCATCTGACAGCAGAAACTCGCCCGATTACAACGGTATGTGTATTTTTGCCCTAGGCCATAGTAGTTATTGGATGCGAGTATCAGACTTGCGAAAGTTTTGATGATTTCTCAACCATTCCTTAACTTCAAACTGCCATACCTCGCGAACGCATTGACGAACTCCAGAAATTCCTATTGCATCTGAAAGTAAAAACTTGCCCGATTACAACGGCAGGTGTATTTTTCCCCGAGGCCATTGTAGTTATTGGTTTCGAGTATCAGACTTGCGAAAATTTTGATGGTTTCTCAACCATTCCTTAACCTCAAACTCCCATTTCTCGCGAACGGATTGACGAACTCGAGAAATTCCTGTTGCATGTGAAAGTAGAAAGTCGCCCGATTACAACGGTATGTGTATTTTTCCCCTAGGCCTTTGAAGTTAATGGTTTCGAGTATCAGACTCGCGATAATTTTGATGGTTTCTCAACCATTCCTTATTTTCACACTTCCATATCTCGCGAACGGATTGACGAACTCGAGAATTTGCTGTTGCATCTGAAAGCAGAAACTCGCACGATTACAACGGTGTGTGTACTTTTCCCCTAGGCCATTCCAGTTGTTGGTATCGAGTATCAGACCAGCGAAAATTTTGATGGTTTCTCAAGCATTCCTTAACTTCAAACTTCCATATCTCGCGAACGTTTTGACGAACTCGAGAAATTCCTGTTGCATCTGAAAGAAGAAACTCGCCCGATTACAATGGTGTGTGTACTTTTCCCCTAGGCCATTCCAGTTATTGGTTTCGAGTATCAGAATTGCGAAAATTTTGATGATTTCTCAAGCATCTCTTAATTCCAAACTCCGATATTTCGCGAACGGATTGACGAATTCGAAATATTTCTGTTGCATCTGAAAGCAGAAACTTTCCTGATTAGAACGGTATGTGCATTTTTCCCTTAGGCCATTGTAGTTATTGGTTTCGAGTATCAGACTTGCGAAAATTTAGATGGATTCTCAACCATTCTTTAACTTCAAACTCCCATATCTCGCGAACGGGTTGACGAACTCGAGAAATTCCTGTTGCATCTGAAAGTGGAAACTCGCCCGATTACAACGGTATGTGTATTTTTGCCCTAGGCCATAGTAGTTATTGGATGCGAGTATCAGACTTGCGAAAATTTTGATGATTTCTCAACCATTCCTTAACTTCAAACTGCCATATCTCGCGAACGCATTGACGAACTCCAGAAATTCCTATTGCATGTGAAAGTAGAATCTCGCCCGATTACAATGGTATGTGTATTTTTCCCCTAGGCATTTGTAGTTGTTGGTTTCGAGTATCAGACTTGCGAAAATTTTGATGGTTTCTCAAACATTCCTTAACTTCAAACTCCCATATCTCGCGCACGGATTGACGAACTCGAGAAATTCCTGTTGCATCTGAAAGTAAAAACTCGCCCGATTACAACGGCATGTGTATTTTTCCCCTAGGCCATTGTAGTTATTGGTTTCGAGTATCAGACTTGCGAAAATTTTGATGGTTTCTCAACCATTCCTTAACCTCAAACTCCCATTTCTCGCGAACGGATTGACGAACACGAGGAATTCCTGTTGCATGTGAAAGTAGAAAGTAGCCCGATTACAACGGTATGTGTATTTTTCCCCTAGGCCTTTGAAGTTAATGGTTTCGAGTATCAGACTCGCGAACATTTTGATGGTTTCTCAACCATTCCTTATTTTCACACTTCCATATCTCGCGAACGGATTGACGAACTCGAGAATTTGCTGTTGCATCTGAAAGCAAAAACTCGCACGATTACAACGGTGTGTGTACTTTTCTCCTAGGCCATTCCAGTTGTTGGTTTCGAGTATCAGACCAGCGAAAATTTTGATGGTTTCTCAAGCATTCCTTAACTTCAAACTTCCATTTCTCGCGAACGTTTTGACGAACTCGAGAATTTCCTATTGCATCTGAATGCAGAAACTCGCCCGATTACAACGGTATGTATATTTTTGCCCTAGGCCATAGTAGTTGTTGGTTTCGAGTATCAGACCAGCGAAAATTTTAATGGTTTCTCATGCATTCCTTAACTTCAAACTTCCATATCTCGCGAACGGATTGACCAACTCGAGAATTTCCTATTGCATCTGACAGCAGAAACTCGCCCGATTACAATGGTATGTGTATTTTTCCCCTAGGCATTTGTAGTTATTGGTTTCGAGTATCAGACTTGCGAAAATTTTGATGGTTTCTCAACCATTCCTTAACTTCCAACTCCCATATCTCGCGAACGGATTGACGAACTCGAGAATTTCCTATTGCATCTGAAAGTAGAAACTCGCCCGATTACAACGGTATGTGTATTTTTCCCCTAGTCCATTGTAGTTATTGGATTCGAGTATCAGACTTGCGAAAATTTTGATGGTTTCTCAACCATTCCTTAACTTCAAACTCCCATATCTCGCGAACGGATTGACGAACTCGAGAAATTCCTGTTGCATCTGAAAGTAGAAACTCGCCCGATTACAACGGTATGTGTATTTTTCCCCTAGGCCATTGTAGTTATTGGATTCGAGTATCAGACTTGCGAAAATTTTGATGATTTCTCAACCATTCCTTAACTTAAAACTCCCATATCTCGCGAACGGACTGACGAACTCGAGAAATTCCTGTTGCATGTGAAAGTAGAAAGTCGCCCGATTTCAACGGTATGTGTATCTTTCCCCTAGGCTTTTGTAGTTATCGGTTTGGAGTATCAGACTTTCGAAAATTTTGATGGTTTCTCATGCATTCCTTAACTTCAAACTTCCATATCACGCGAACGGATTGACGAACTCGAGAAATTCCTGTTGCATCTGAAAGTAGAAACTCGTCCGATTACAATGGTACGTGTACTTTTCCCGTAGGTCATTCCAGTTATTGGTTTCGAGTATCAGACCAGCGAAAATTTTGATGATTTCTCAACCATACCTTAACTTCAAACTCCCATATCCCGCGAACGGATTGACGAACTCGAGAAATTCCTGTTGCATGTGAAAGTAGAAAGTCGCCCGATTACAACGGTATGTGTATTTTTCTCCTAGGCCTTTGTAGTTATTGGTTTCGAGTATCAGACTTGCGTAAATTTTGATGGTTTCTCAACCATTCCTTATATTCACACTTCCATATCTCGCAAACGGATTGACGAACTCGAGAATTTCCTATTGCATCTGAAAGCAGAAACTCGCCCGATTACAACGGTGTGTGTACTTTTCCCCTAGGCCAGTCCAGTTGTTGGTTTCGAGTATCAGACCAGCGAAAATATTGATGGTTTCTCAAGCATGCATTAACTTCAAACTTCCATATCTCGCGAACGGATTGACGAACTCGAGAAATTCCTGTTGCATCTGAAAGTAGAATCTCCCCCGATCAAATGGTATGTGTATTTTTCCCCTAGGTATTTGTAGTTATTGGTTTCGAGTATCAGACTTGCGAAAATTTTGATGGTTTCTCAACCATTCCTTAACTTCCAACTCCCATATCTCGCGAACGGATTGACGAACTCGAGAAATACCTATTGCATCTGAAAGTAGAAACTCGCCCGATGACAAAGATATGTGTGTTTTCCCCCTAGGCGTTTGTAGTTGTTGGTTTCGAGTATCAGACTTGCGAAAATTTTGATGATTTCTCAACCATTCCTTAACTTCAAATTCCCATATCCCGCGAACGGATTGACGAACTCGAGAAATTCCTGTTGCATGTGAAAGTAGAAAGTCGCCCGATTACAACGGTATGTGTATTTTTCCCCTAGGCCATAGTAGTTATTGATTTCAAGTATCAGACTTTCGAAAATTTTGATGGTTTCTCATGCATTCCTTAACTTCAAACTTCCATATCTCGCGAACGGATTGACGAACTCGAGAATTTCCTATTGCATCTGAATGCAGAAACTCGCCCGATGACAAAGATATGTGTATTTTTGCCCTAGGCCATAGTAGTTGGTGGTTTCGAGTATCAGACCAGCGAAAGTTTTGATGGTTTCTCATGCATTCCTTAACTTAAAACTTCCATATCTCGCGAACGGATTGACGAACTCGAGAAATTCCTGTTGCATCTGAAAGTAGAAACTCGCCCGATTACAACGGTATGTGTATTCTTCCCCTAGGCCATTGTAGTTATTGGATTCGAGTATCAGACTTGCGAAAATTTTGATGGTTTCTCAACTATTCCTTAACTTCAAACTCCCATATCTCGCGAACGGATTGACGAACTCGAGAAATTCCTGTTGCATCTGAAAGTAGAAACTCGCCCGATTACAACGGTATGTGTATTTTTCCCCTAGGCCATTGTAGTTATTGGATTCGAGTATCAGACTTGCGAAAATTTTGATGATTTCTCAACCATTCCTTAACTTAAAACTCCCATATCTCGCGAACGGACTGACGAACTCGAGAAATTCCTGTTGCATGTGAAAGTAGAAAGTCGCCCGATTTCAACGGTATGTGTATCTTTCCCCTAGGCCTTTGTAGTTATTGGTTTCGAGTATCAGACTTTCGAAAATTTTGATGGTTTCTCATGCATTCCTTAACTTCAAACTTCCATATCTCGCGAACGGATTGACGAACTCGAGAAATTCCTGTTGCATCTGAAAGTAGAAACTCGCCCGATTACAACGGTATGTGTATTTTTCCCCTAGGCCGTTGTAGTTATTGGATTCGAGTATCAGACTTGCGAAAATTTTGATGGTTTCTCAACCATTCCTTAACTTCAAACTCCCATATCTCGCGAACGGATTGACGAACTCGAGAAATTCCTGTTGCATCTGAAAGTAGAAACTCGCCCGATTACAACGGTATGTGTATTTTTCCCCTAGGCCATTGTAGTTATGGGATTCGAGTATCAGACTTGCGAAAATTTTGATGATTTCTCAACCATTCCTTAACTTAAAACTCCCATATCTCGCGAACGGACTGACGAACTCGAGAAATTCCTGTTGCATGTGAAAGTAGAAAGTCGCCCGATTTCAACGGTATGTGTATCTTTCCCCTAGGCCTTTGTAGTTATTGGTTTTGAGTATCAGACTTTCGAAAATTTTGATGGTTTCTTATGCATTCCTTAACTTCAAACTTCCATATCACGCGAACGGATTGACGAACTCGAGAAATTCCTGTTGCATCTGAAAGTAGAAACTCGACCGATTACAATGGTACGAGTACTTTTCCCGTAGGTCATTCCAGTTATTGGTTTCGAGTATCAGACCAGCGAAAATTTTGATGGTTTCTCAACCATTCCTTAACTTCAAACTCCCATATCCCGCGAACGGATTGACGAACTCGAGAAATTCATGTTGCATGTGAAAGTAGAAAGTCGCCCGATTACAACGGTCTGTGTATTTTTCCCCTAGGCCATTGTAGTTATTGGATTCGAGTATCAGACTTGCGAAAATTTTGATGGTTTCTCAACCATTCCTTAACTTCAAACTCCCATATCTCGCGAACGGATTGACGAACTCGAGAAATTCCTGTTGCATCTGAAAGTAGAAACTCGCCCGATTACAACGGTATGTGTATTTTTCCCCTAAGCCATTGTAGTTATTGGATTCGAGTATCAGACTTGCGAAAATTTTGATGATTTCTCAACCATTCCTTAACTTAAAACTCCCATATCTCGCGAACGGACTGACGAACTCGAGAAATTCCTGTTGCATCTGAAAGTAGAATCTCCCCCGATCAAATGGTATGTGTATTTTTCCCCTAGGTATTTGTAGTTATTGGTTTCGAGTATCAGACTTGCGAAAATTTTGATGGTTTCTCAACCATTCCTTAACTTCCAACTCCCATATCTCGCGAACGGATTGACGAACTCGTGAAATACCTGTTGTATCTGAAAGTAGAAACTCGCCCGATGACAAAGATATGTGTGTTTTCCCCCTAGGCGTTTATAGTTGTTGGTTTCGTGTATCAGACTTGCGAAAATTTTGATGGTTTCTCAACCATTCCTTAACTTCAAACTCCCATATCTCGCGAACGGATTGACGAACTCGAGAAATTCCTGTTGCATGTGAAAGTAGAAAGTCGCCCGATTTCAACGGTATGTGTATTTTTCCCCTAGGCCGTTGTAGTTATTGGATTCGAGTATCAGACTTGCGAAAATTTTGATGGTTTCTCAACCATTCCTTAACTTCAAACTCCCATATCTCGCGAACGGATTGACGAACTCGAGAAATTCCTGTTGCATCTGAAAGTAGAAACTCGCCCGATTACAACGGTATGTGTATTTTTCCCCTAGGCCATTGTAGTTATGGGATTCGAGTATCAGACTTGCGAAAATTTTGATGATTTCTCAACCATTCCTTAACTTAAAACTCCCATATCTCGCGAACGGACTGACGAACTCGAGAAATTCCTGTTGCATCTGAAAGTAGAAACTCGCCCGATTACAACGGTATGTGTATTTTTCCCCTAGGCCGTTGTAGTTATTGGATTCGAGTATCAGACTTGCGAAAATTTTGATGATTTCTCAACCATTCCTTAACTTAAAACTCCCATATCTCGCGAACGGACTGACGAACTCGAGAAATTCCTGTTGCATGTGAAAGTAGAAAGTCGCCCGATTTCAACGGTATGTGTATCTTTCCCCTAGGCCTTTGTAGTTATTGGTTTCGAGTATCAGACTTTCGAAAATTTTGATGGTTTCTCATGCATTCCTTAACTTCAAACTTCCATATCTCGCGAACGGATTGACGAACTCGAGAAATTCCTGTTGCATCTGAAAGTAGAAACTCGCCCGATTACAACGGTATGTGTATTTTTCCCCTAGGCCGTTGTAGTTATTGGATTCGAGTATCAGACTTGCGAAAATTTTGATGGTTTCTCAACCATTCCTTAACTTCAAACTCCCATATCTCGCGAACGGATTGACGAACTCGAGAAATTCCTGTTGCATCTGAAAGTAGAAACTCGCCCGATTACAACGGTATGTGTATTTTTCCCCTAGGCCATTGTAGTTATGGGATTCGAGTATCAGACTTGCGAAAATTTTGATGATTTCTCAACCATTCCTTAACTTAAAACTCCCATATCTCGCGAACGGACTGACGAACTCGAGAAATTCCTGTTGCATGTGAAAGTAGAAAGTCGCCCGATTTCAACGGTATGTGTATCTTTCCCCTAGGCCTTTGTAGTTATTGGTTTTGAGTATCAGACTTTCGAAAATTTTGATGGTTTCTTATGCATTCCTTAACTTCAAACTTCCATATCACGCGAACGGATTGACGAACTCGAGAAATTCCTGTTGCATCTGAAAGTAGAAACTCGACCGATTACAATGGTACGAGTACTTTTCCCGTAGGTCATTCCAGTTATTGGTTTCGAGTATCAGACCAGCGAAAATTTTGATGGTTTCTCAACCATTCCTTAACTTCAAACTCCCATATCCCGCGAACGGATTGACGAACTCGAGAAATTCATGTTGCATGTGAAAGTAGAAAGTCGCCCGATTACAACGGTCTGTGTATTTTTCCCCTAGGCCATTGTAGTTATTGGATTCGAGTATCAGACTTGCGAAAATTTTGATGGTTTCTCAACCATTCCTTAACTTCAAACTCCCATATCTCGCGAACGGATTGACGAACTCGAGAAATTCCTGTTGCATCTGAAAGTAGAAACTCGCCCGATTACAACGGTATGTGTATTTTTCCCCTAAGCCATTGTAGTTATTGGATTCGAGTATCAGACTTGCGAAAATTTTGATGATTTCTCAAGCATTCCTTAACTTAAAACTCCCATATCTCGCGAACGGACTGACGAACTCGAGAAATTCCTGTTGCATCTGAAAGTAGAATCTCCCCCGATCAAATGGTATGTGTATTTTTCCCCTAGGTATTTGTAGTTATTGGTTTCGAGTATCAGACTTGCGAAAATTTTGATGGTTTCTCAACCATTCCTTAACTTCCAACTCCCATATCTCGCGAACGGATTGACGAACTCGTGAAATACCTGTTGTATCTGAAAGTAGAAACTCGCCCGATGACAAAGATATGTGTGTTTTCCCCCTAGGCGTTTATAGTTGTTGGTTTCGTGTATCAGACTTGCGAAAATTTTGATGGTTTCTCAACCATTCCTTAACTTCAAACTCCCATATCTCGCGAACGGATTGACGAACTCGAGAAATTCCTGTTGCATCTGAAAGTAGAAACTCGCCCGATTACAACGGTATGTGTATTTTTCCCCTAGGCCATTGTAGTTATTGGATTCGAGTATCAGACTTGCGAAAATTTTGATGATTTCTCAACCATTCCTTAACTTAAAACTCCCATATCTCGCGAACGGACTGACGAACTCGAGAAATTCCTGTTGCATCTGAAAGTAGAATCTCCCCCGATCAAATGGTATGTGTATTTTTCCCCTAGGTATTTGTAGTTATTGGTTTCTAGTATCAGACTTGCGAAAATTTTGATGGTTTCTCAACCATTCCTTAACTTCCAACTCCCATATCTCGCGAACGGACTGACGAACTCGAGAAATTCCTGTTGCATCTGAAAGTAGAATCTCCCCCGATCAAATGGTATGTGTATTTTTCCCCTAGGTATTTGTAGTTATTGGTTTCGAGTATCAGACTTGCGAAAATTTTGATGGTTTCTCAACCATTCCTTAACTTCCAACTCCCATATCTCGCGAACGGATTGACGAACTCGTGAAATACCTGTTGCATCTGAAAGTAGAAACTCGCCCGATTACAACGGTGTGTGTATTTTTCCCCTAGGCCATTGTACTTATTGGATTCGAGTATCAGACTTTCGAAAATTTTGATGGTTTCTCATGCATTCCTTAACTTCAAACTTCCATATCACGCGAACGGATTGACGAACTCGAGAAATTCCTGTTGCATCTGAAAGTAGAAACTCGCCCGATTACAACGGTATGTGTATTTTTCCCCTAGGCCATTGTAGTTATTGGATTCGAGTATCAGACTTGCGAAAATTTTGATGGTTTCTCAACCATTCCTTAACTTCAATCTCCCATATCTCGCGAACGGATTGACGAACTCGAGAAATTCCTGTTGCATCTGAAAGTAGAAACTCGCCCGATTACAACGGTATGTGTATTTTTCCCCTAGGCCATTGTAGTTATTGGATTCGAGTATCAGACTTGCGAAAATTTTGATGGTTTCTCAACCATTCCTTAACTTCAAACTCCCATATCTCGCGAACGGATTGACGAACTCGAGAAATTCCTGTTGCATCTGAAAGTAGAAACTCGCCCGATTACAACGGTGTGTGTATTTTTCCCCTAGGCCATTGTAGTTATTGGATTCGAGTATCAGACTTGCGAAAATTTTGATGATTTCTCAACCATTCCTTAACTTAAAATTCCCATATCTCGCGAACGGACTGACGAACTCGAGAAATTCCTGTTGCATGTGAAAGTAGAAAGTCGCCCGATTTCAACGGTATGTGTATCTTTCCCCTAGGCCTTTGTAGTTATTGGTTTCGAGTATCAGACTTTCGAAAATTTTGATGGTTTCTCATGCATTCCTTAACTTCAAACTTCCATATCACGCGAACGGATTGACGAACTCGAGAAATTCCTGTTGCATCTGAAAGTAGAAACTCGACCGATTACAATGGTACGTGTACTTTTCCCGTAGGTCATTCCAGTTATTGGTTTCGAGTATCAGACCAGCGAAAATTTTGATGGTTTCTCAACCATTCCTAAACTTCAAACTCCCATATCCCGCGAACGGATTGACGAACTCGAGAAATTCCTGTTGCATGTGAAAGTAGAAAGTCGCCCGATTACAACGGTATGTGTATTTTTCTCCTAGGCCTTTGTAGTTATTGGTTTCGAGTATCAGACTTGCGTAAATTTTGATGGTTTCTCAACCATTCCTTATATTCACACTTCCATATCTCGCAAACGGATTGACGAACTCGAGAATTTCCTATTGCATCTGAAAGCCGAAACTCGCCCGATTACAACGGTGTGTGTACTTTTCCCCTAGGCCAGTCCAGTTGTTGGTTTCGAGTATCAGACCAGCGAAAATATTGATGGTTTCTCAAGCATGGCTTAACTTCAAACTTCCATATCTCGCGAACGGATTGACGAATTCGAGAAATTCCTGTTGCATGTGAAAGTAGAAAGTCGCCCGATTACAACGGTATGTGTATTTTTCCCCTAGGCCTTTGAAGTTATTGGTTTCGAGTATCAGACTTGCGAAAATTTTGATAGTTTCTCAACCATTCCTTATTTTCACACTTCCATATCTCGCGAACGGATTGACGACCTCGAGAATTTCCTATTGCATCTGAAAGCAGAAACTCGCACGATTACAACGGTGTGTGTACTTTTCCCCTAGGCCATTCCAGTAGTTGGTTTCGAGTATCAGACCAGCGAAAATTTTGATGATTTCTCAACCATTCCTTAACTTCAAATTCCCATATCCCGCGAACGGATTGACGAACTCGAGAAATTCATGTTGCATGTGAAAGTAGAAAGTCGCCCGATTACAACGGTCTGTGTATTTTTCCCCTAGGCCATTGTAGTTATTGGATTCGAGTATCAGACTTGCGAAAATTTTGATGGTTTCTCAACCATTCCTTAACTTCAAACTCCCATATCTCGCGAACGGATTGACGAACTCGAGATATTCCTGTTGCATCTGAAAGTAGAATCTCCCCCGATCAAATGGTATGTGTATTTTTCCCCTAGGTATTTGTAGTTATTGGTTTCGAGTATCAGACTTGCGAAAATTTTGATGGTTTCTCAACCATTCCTTAACTTCCAACTCCCATATCTCGCGAACGGATTGACGAACTCGTGAAATACCTGTTGCATCTGAAAGTAGAAACTCGCCCGATGACAAAGATATGTGTGTTTTCCCCCTAGGCGTTTATAGTTGTTGGTTTCGAGTATCAGACTTGCGAAAATTTTGATGGTTTCTCAACCATTCCTTAACTTCAAACTCCCATATCTCGCGAACGGATTGACGAACTCGAGAAATTCCTGTTGCATCTGAAAGTAGAAACTCGCCCGATTACAACGGTATGTGTATTTTTCCCCTAGGCCATTGTAGTTATTGGATTCGAGTATCAGACTTGCGAATATTTTGATGATTTCTCAACCATTCCTTAACTTAAAACTCCCATATCTCGCGAACGGACTGACGAACTCGAGAAATTCCTGTTGCATCTGAAAGTAGAATCTCCCCCGATCAAATGGTATGTGTATTTTTCCCCTAAGCCATTGTAGTTATTGGATTCGAGTATCAGACTTGCGAAAATTTTGATGATTTCTCAACCATTCCTTAACTTAAAACTCCCATATCTCGCGAACGGACTGACGAACTCGAGAAATTCCTGTTGCATCTGAAAGTAGAATCTCCCCCGATCAAATGGTATGTGTATTTTTCCCCTAGGTATTTGTAGTTATTGGTTTCGAGTATCAGACTTGCGAAAATTTTGATGGTTTCTCAACCATTCCTTAACTTCCAACTCCCATATCTCGCGAACGGATTGACGAACTCGTGAAATACCTGTTGCATCTGAAAGTAGAAACTCGCCCGATGACAAAGATATGTGTGTTTTCCCCCTAGGCGTTTATAGTTGTTGGTTTCGAGTATCAGACTTGCGAAAATTTTGATGGTTTCTCAACCATTCCTTAACTTCAAACTCCCATATCTCGCGAACGGATTGACGAACTCGAGAAATTCCTGTTGCATCTGAAAGTAGAAACTCGCCCGATTACAACGGTATGTGTATTTTTCCCCTAGGCCATTGTAGTTATTGGATTCGAGTATCAGACTTGCGAAAATTTTGATGATTTCTCAACCATTCCTTAACTTAAAACTCCCATATCTCGCGAACGGACTGACGAACTCGAGAAATTCCTGTTGCATCTGAAAGTAGAATCTCCCCCGATCAAATGGTATGTGTATTTTTCCCCTAGGTATTTGTAGTTATTGGTTTCGAGTATCAGACTTGCGAAAATTTTGATGGTTTCTCAACCATTCCTTAACTTCAGACTCCCATATCTCGCGAACGGATTGACGAACTCGAGAAATTCCTGTTGCATGTGAAAGTAGAAAGTCGCCCGATTACAACGGTATGTGTATTTTTCCCCTAGGCCTTTGAAGTTATTGGTTTCGAGTATCAGACTTGCGAAAATTTTGATAGTTTCTCAACCATTCCTTATTTTCACACTTCCATATCTCGCGAACGGATTGACGACCTCGAGAATTTCCTATTGCATCTGAAAGCAGAAACTCGCACGATTACAACGGTGTGTGTACTTTTCCCCGAGGCCATTCCAGTAGTTGGTTTCGAGTATCAGACCAGCGAAAATTTTGATGATTTCTCAACCATTCCTTAACTTCAAATTCCCATATCCCGCGAACGGATTGACGAACTCGAGAAATTCATGTTGCATGTGAAAGTAGAAAGTCGCCCGATTACAACGGTCTGTGTATTTTTCCCCTAGGCCATTGTAGTTATTGGATTCGAGTATCAGACTTGCGAAAATTTTGATGGTTTCTCAACCATTCCTTAACTTCAAACTCCCATATCTCGCGAACGGATTGACGAACTCGAGATATTCCTGTTGCATCTGAAAGTAGAAACTCGCCCGATTACAACGGTATGTGTATTTTTCCCCTAAGCCATTGTAGTTATTGGATTCGAGTATCAGACTTGCGAAAATTTTGATGATTTCTCAACCATTCCTTAACTTAAAACTCCCATATCTCGCGAACGGACTGACGAACTCGAGAAATTCCTGTTGCATCTGAAAGTAGAATCTCCCCCGATCAAATGGTATGTGTATTTTTCCCCTAGGTATTTGTAGTTATTGGTTTCGAGTATCAGACTTGCGAAAATTTTGATGGTTTCTCAACCATTCCTTAACTTCCAACTCCCATTTCTCACGAACGGATTGACGAACTCGTGAAATACCTGTTGCATCTGAAAGTAGAAACTCGCCCGATGACAAAGATATGTGTGTTTTCCCCCTAGGCGTTTATAGTTGTTGGTTTCGAGTATCAGACTTGCGAAAATTTTGATGGTTTCTCAACCATTCCTTAACTTAAAACTCCCATATCTCGCGAACGGACTGACGAACTCGAGAAATTCCTGTTGCATGTGAAAGTAGAAAGTCGCCCGATTTCAACGGTATGTGTATCTTCCCCCTAGGCCTTTGTAGTTATTGGTTTCGAGTATCAGACTTTCGAAAATTTTGATGGTTTCTCATGCATTCCTTAACTTCAAACTTCCATATCACGCGAACGGATTGACGAACTCGAGAAATTCCTGTTGCATCTGAAAGTAGAAACTCGACCGATTACAATGGTACGAGTACTTTTCCCGTAGGTCATTCCAGTTATTGGTTTCGAGTATCAGACCAGCGAAAATTTTGATGGTTTCTCAACCATTCCTTAACTTCAAACTCCCATATCCCGCGAACGGATTGACGAACTCGAGAAATTCCTGTTGCATGTGAAAGTAGAAAGTCGCCCGATTACAACGGTATGCGTATTTTTCTCCTAGGCCTTTGTAGTTATTGGTTTCGAGTATCAGACTTGCGTAAATTTTGATGGTTTCTCAACCATTCCTTATATTCACACTTCCATATCTCGCGAACGGATTGACGAACTCGAGAAATTCCTGTTACATGTGAAAGTAGAAAGTCGCCCGATTACAACGGTATGTGTATTTTTCCCCTAGGCCTTTGAAGTTATTGGTTTCGAGTATCAGACTTGCGAAAATTTTGATAGTTTCTCAACCATTCCTTATTTTCACACTTCCATATCTCGCGAACGGATTGACGACCTCGAGAATTTCCTATTGCATCTGAAAGCAGAAACTCGCACGATTACAACGGTGTGTGTACTTTTCCCCTAGGCCATTCCAGTAGTTGGTTTCGAATATCAGACCAGCGAAAATTTTGATGATTTCTCAACCATTCCTTAACTTCAAATTCCCATATCCCGCGAATGGATTGACGAACTCGAGAAATTCATGTTGCATGTGAAAGTAGAAAGTCGCCCGATTACAACGGTCTGTGTATTTTTCCCCTAGGCCATTGTAGTTATTGGATTCGAGTATCAGACTTGCGAAAATTTTGATGGTTTCTCAACCATTCCTTAACTTCAAACTCCCATATCTCGCGAACGGATTGACGAACTCGAGAAATTCCTGTTGCATCTGAAAGTAGAAACTCGCCCGATTACAACGGTATGTGTATTTTTCCCCTAAGCCACTGTAGTTATTGGATTCGAGTATCAGACTTGCGAAAATTTTGATGATTTCTCAACCATTCCTTAACTTCAAATTCCCATATCCCGCGAACGGATTGACGAACTCGAGAAATTCATGTTGCATGTGAAAGTAGAAAGTCGCCCGATTACAACGGTCTGTGTATTTTTCCCCTAGGCCATTGTAGTTATTGGATTCGAGTATCAGACTTGCGAAAATTTTGATGGTTTCTCAACCATTCCTTAATTTCAAACTCCCATATCTCGCGAACGGATTGACGAACTCGAGAAATTCCTGTTGCATCTGAAAGTAGAAACTCGCCCGATTACAACGGTATGTGTATTTTTCCCCTAAGCCATTGTAGTTATTGGATTCGAGTATCAGACTTGCGAAAATTTTGATGGTTCCTCAACCATTCCTTAACTTCCAACTCCCATATCTCGCGAACGGATTGACGAACTCGTGAAATACCTGTTGCATCTGAAAGTAGAAACTCGCCCGATGACAAAGATATGTGTGTTTTCCCCCTAGGCGTTTATAGTTGTTGGTTTCGAGTATCAGACTTGCGAAAATTTTGATGGTTTCTCAACCATTCCTTAACTTCAAACTCCCATATCTCGCGAACGGATTGACGAACTCGAGAAATTCCTGTTGCATCCGAAAGTAGAAACTCGCCCGATTACAACGGTATGTGTATTTTTCCCCTAGGCCATTGTAGTTATTGGATTCGAGTATCAGACTTGCGAAAATTTTGATGATTTCTCAACCATTCCTTAAATTAAAACTCCCATATCTCGCGAACGGACTGACGAACTCGAGAAATTCCTGTTGCATGTGAAAGTAGAAAGTCGCCCGATTTCAACGGTGTGTGTATCTTTCCCCTAGGCCTTTGTAGTTATTGGTTTCGAGTATCAGACTTTCGAAAATTTTGATGGTTTCTCATGCATTCCTTAACTTCAAACTTCCATATCACGCGAACGGATTGACGAACTCGAGAAATTCCTGTTGCATCTGAAAGTAGAAACTCGACCGATTACAATGGTACGTGTACTTTTCCCGTAGGTCATTCCAGTTATTGGTTTCGAGTATCAGACCAGCGAAAATTTTGATGGTTTCTCAACCATTCCTTAACTTCAAACTCCCATATCCCGCGAACCGATTGACGAACTCGAGAAATTCCTGTTGCATGTGAAAGTAGAAAGTCGCCCGATTACAACGGTATGTGTATTTTTCTCCTAGGCCTTTGTAGTTATTGGTTTCGAGTATCAGACTTGCGTAAATTTTGATGGTTTCTCAACCATTCCTTATATTCACACTTCCATATCTCGCAAACGGATTGACGAACTCGAGAATTTCCTATTGCATCTGAAAGCAGAAACTCGCACGATTACAACGGTGTGTGTACTTTTCCCCTAGGCCATTCCAGTTGTTGGTTTCGAGTATCAGACCAGCGAAAATTTTGATGGTTTCTCAAGCATTCCTTAACTTCAAACTTCCATATCTCGCGAACGGATTGACGAACTCGAGAATTTCCTATTGCATCTGAATGCAGAAACTCGCCCGATGACAAAGATATGTGTATTTTTGCCCTAGGCCATAGTAGTTGTTGGTTTCGAGTATCAGACCAGCGAAAGTTTTGATGGTTTCTCATGCATTCCTTAACTTCAAACTTCCATATCTCGCGAACGGATTGACGAACTCCAGAAATTCCAGTTGCATGTGAAAGTAGAAACTCGCCCGATTACAACGGTATGTGTATTTTTCCCCTAGGCCATTGTAGTTATTGGATTCGAGTATCAGACTTGCGAAAATTTTGATGGTTTCTCAACCATTCCTTAACTTCAAACTCCCATATCTCGCGAACGGATTGACGAACTTGAGAAATTCCTGTTGCATCTGTAAGTAGAAACTCGCCCGATTACAACGGTATGTGTATCTTTCCCCTGGGCCTTTGTAGTTATTGGTTTCGAGTATCAGACTTTCGAAAATTTTGATGGTTTCTCATGCATTCCTTAACTTCAAACTTCCATATCACGCGAACGGATTGACGAACTCGAGAAATTCCTGTTGCATCTGAAAGTAGAAACTCGACCGATTACAATGGTACGTGTACTTTTCCCGTAGGTCATTACAGTTATTGGTTTCGAGTATCAGACCAGCGAAAATTTTGATGGTTTCTCAACCATTCCTTAACTTCAAACTCCCATATCCCGCGAACGGATTGACGAACTCGAGAAATTCCTGTTGCATGTGAAAGTAGAAAGTCGCCCGATTACAACGGTATGTGTATTTTTCTCCTAGGCATTTGTAGCTATTGGTTTCGAGTATCAGACTTGCGCAAATTTTGATGGTTTCTCAACCATTCCTTATATTCACACTTCCATATCTCGCAAACGGATTGACGAACTCGAGAATTTCCTATTGCATCTGAAAGCAGAAACTCGCCCGATTACAACGGTGTGTGTACTTTTCCCCTAGGCCAGTCCAGTTGTTGGTTTCGGGTATCAGACCAGCGAAAATATTGATGGTTTCTCAAGCATGCCTTAACTTCAAACTTCCATATCTCGCGAACGGATTGACGAACTCGAGAAATTCCTGTTGCATCTGGAAGTAGAATCTCCCCCGATCAAATGGTATGTGTATTTTTCCCCTAGGTATTTGTAGTTATTGGTTTCGAGTATCAGACTTGCGAAAATTTTGGTGGTTTCTCAACCATTCCTTAACTTCCAACTCCCATATCTCGCGAACGGATTGACGAACTCGAGAAATACCTGTTGCATCTGAAAGTAGAAACTCGCCCGCTGACAAAGATATGTGTGTTTTCCCCCTAGGCGTTTGTAGTTGTTGGTTTCGAGTATCAGACTTGCGAAAATTTTGATGGTTTCTCAACCATTCCTTAACTTCAAACTCCCATATCTCGCGAACGGATTGACGAACTCGAGAAATTCCTGTTGCATCTGAAAGTAGAACGTCGCCCGGTTACAACGGTATGTGTATTTTTCCCCTAGGCCTTTGAAGTTATTGGTTTCGCGTATCGGACCAGCGAAAATTTTGATGGTTTCTCAACCATTCCTTAACTTCAAATTCCCATATCCCGCGAACGGATTGACGAACTCGAGAAATTCCTGTTGCATGTGAAAGTAGAAAGTCGCCCGATTACAACGTTATGTGTATTTTTCCCCTAGGCCATAGTAGTTATTGATTTCAAGTATCAGACTTGCGAAAATTTTGATGGTTTCTCAAGCATTCCTTAACTTCAAACTCCCATATCTCGCGAACGGATTGACGAACTCGAGAAATTCCTGTTGCATCTGAAAGTAGAAACCCGCCCGATTACAACGGTATGTGTATTTTTGCCCTAGGCCATTGTAGTTATTGGATTCGCGTATCGGATATGCGAAAATTTTGATGATTTCTCAACCATTCCTTAACTTCAAATTCCCATATCTCGCGATCGGATTGACGAACTCGAGAAATTCCTGTTGCATCTGAAAGTAGAGACTCGCCCGATTACAGAGATATGTGTGTTTTCCCCCTATGCCTTTGTAGTTGTTGGTTTCGATATATCGGACCAGCGAAAATTTTGATGGTTTCTCAACCATTCCTTAACTTCAAATTCCCATATCCCGCGAACGGATTGACGAACTCGAGAAATACCTGTTGCATCTGAAAGTAGAAACTCGCCCGATGACAAAGATATGTGTGTTTTCCCCCTAGGCGTTTGTAGTTGTTGGTTTCGAGTATCAGACTTGCGAAAATTTTGATGGTTTCTCAACCATTCCTTAACTTCAAACTCCCATATCTCGCGAACGGATTGACGAACTCCAGAAATTCATGTTGCATGTGAAAGTAGAAAGTCGCCCGATTACAACGGTCTGTGTATTTTTCCCCTAGGCCTTTGAAGTTATTGGTTTCGAGTATCAGACTTGCGAAAATTTTGATGGTTTCTCAACCATTCCTTAACTTCAAACTTCCATATCTCGCGAACGGATTGACGAACTCGAGAATTTCCTATTGCATCTGAATGCAGAAACTCGCCCGATTACAACGGTATGTGTATTTTTCCCCTACGCCATTTTAGTTATTGGATGAGAGTATCAGACTTGCGAAAATTTTGATGATTTCTCAACCATTCCTTAACTTCAATCTGCCATACCTCGCGAACACGTTGACGAACTCCAGAAATTCCTGTTGCATCTGAAAGTAGAAACTCGCCCGATGACAAAGATATGTTTGTTTTCCCCCTAGGCGTTTGTAGTTGTTGGTTTCGAGTATCAGACTTGCGAAAATTTTGATGGTTTCTCAACCATTCCTTAACTTCAAACTCCCATATCTCGCGAACGGATTGACGAACTCGAGAAATTCCTGTTGCATCTGAAAGTAGAGACTCGCCCGATTACAGAGATATGTGTGTTTTCCCCCTATGCCTTTGTAGTTGTTGGTTTCGAGTATTAGACTTGCGAAAATTTTGATGATTTCTCAACCATTCCTTAACTTCAAATTCCCATATCCCGCGAACGGATTGACGAACTCGAGAAATTCCTATTGCACGTGAAAGTAGAAAGTCGCCCGATTACAACGGTATGTGTATTTTTCCCCTAGGCCATAGTAGTTATTGATTTCAAGTATCAGACTTGCGAAAATTGTGATGGTTTCTCAACCATTCCTTAACTTCAAACTCCCATATCTCGCGAACGGATTGACGAACTCCAGAAATTCATGTTGCATGTGAAAGTAGAAAGTCGCCCGATTACAACGGTCTGTGTATTTTTCCCCTAGGCCTTTGAAGTTATTGGTTTCGAGTATCAGACTTGCGAAAATTTTGATGGTTTCTCAACCATTCCTTAACTTCAAACTTCCATATCTCGCGAACGGATTGACGAACTCGAGAATTTCCTATTGCATCTGAATGCAGAAACTCGCCCGATTACAACGGTATGTGTATTTTTCCCCTACGCCATTTTAGTTATTGGATGAGAGTATCAGACTTGCGAAAATTTTGATGATTTCTCAACCATTCCTTAACTTCAATCTGCCATACCTCGCGAACACGTTGACGAACTCCAGAAATTCCTGTTGCACCTGAAAGTAGAAACTCGCCCGATGACAAAGATATGTTTGTTTTCCCCCTAGGCGTTTGTAGTTGTTGGTTTCGAGTATCAGACTTGCGAAAATTTTGATGGTTTCTCAACCATTCCTTAACTTCAAACTCCCATATCTCGCGAACGGATTGACGAACTCGAGAAATTCCTGTTGCATCTGAAAGTAGAGACTCGCCCGATTACAGAGATATGTGTGTTTTCCCCCTATGCCTTTGTAGTTGTTGGTTTCGAGTATTAGACTTGCGAAAATTTTGATGATTTCTCAACCATTCCTTAACTTCAAATTCCCATATCCCGCGAACGGATTGACGAACTCGAGAAATTCCTATTGCACGTGAAAGTAGAAAGTCGCCCGATTACAACGGTATGTGTATTTTTCCCCTAGGCCATAGTAGTTATTGATTTCAAGTATCAGACTTGCGAAAATTGTGATGGTTTCTCAACCATTCCTTAACTTCAAACTCCCATATCTCGCGAACGGATTGACGAACTCGAGAAATTCCTGTTGCATCTGAAAGTAGAAGCTCACCCGATTACAACGGTATGTGAATTTTTCCCCTAGGCCATTCCAGTTGTTGGTTTCGAGTATCAGACCAGCGAACATTTTGATGGTTTCTCAAGCATTCCTTAACTTCAAACTTCCATATCTCGCGAACGGATTGACGAAGTCGAGAATTTCCTATTGCATCTGAATGCAGAAACTCGCCCGATTACAACTGTATGTGTATTTTTGCCCTAGGCCATAGTAGTTGTTGGTTTCGAGTATCAGACCAGCGAAAATTTAGATTGTTTCTCAACCATTCCTTAACTTCAAACTCCCATATCCCGCGAACGGATTGACGAACTCGAGAAATTCCTGTTGCATGTGAAAGTAGAAATTCGCCCGATTACAACGGTATGTGTATTTTTCTCCTAGGCCTTTGTAGTTATTGGTTTCGAGTATCAGACTTGCGAAAATTTTGATGGTTTCTCAACCATTCCTTATATTCACACTTCCATATCTCGCAAACGGATTGACGAACTCGAGAATTTCCTATTGCATCTGAAAGCAGAAACTCGCCCGATTACAACGGTGTGTGTACTTTTCCCTAGGCCAGTCCAGTTGTTGGTTTCGAGTTTCAGACCAGCGAAAATATTGATGGTTTCTCAAGCATGCCTTAACTTCAAACTTCCATATCTCGCGAACGGATTGACGAACTCGAGAAATTCCTGTTGCATCTGAAAGTCGAATCTCCCCCGATCAAATGGTATGTGTATTTTTCCCCTAGGTATTTGTAGTTATTGGTTTCGAGTATCAGACTTGCGAAAATTATGATGGTTTCTCAACCATTCCCTAACTTCCAACTCCCATATCCCGCGAACGGATTGACGAACTCGAGAAATTCCTGTTGCATGTGAAAGTAGAAACCCGCCCGATTACAACGGTATGTGTATTTTTGCCCTAGGCCATTGTAGTTATTGGATTCGCGTATCGGATATGCGAAAATTTTGATGATTTCTCAACCATTCCTTAACTTCAAATTCCCATATCCCGCGAACGGATTGACGAACTCCAGAAATTCATGTTGCATGTGAAAGTAGAAAGTCGCCCGATTACAACGGTCTGTGTATTTTTCCCCTAGGCCTTTGAAGTTATTGGTTTCGAGTATCAGACTTGCGAAAATTTTGATGGTTTCTCAACCATTCCTTATTTTCACACTTCCATATCTCGCGAACGGATTGACGAACTCGAGAATTTCCTGTTGCATCTGAAAGCAGAAACTCGCCCGATTACAACGGTGTGTGTACTTTTCCCCTAGGCCATTCCAGTTGTTGGTTTCGAGTATCAGATCAGCGAAAATTTTGATGGTTTCTCAAGCATTTCTTAACTTCAAACTTCCATATCTCGCGAACGGATTGACAAACTCGATTATTTCCTATTGCATCTGAATGCAGAAACTCGCCCGATTACAACGGTATGTGTATTTTTGCCCTAGGCCATAGTAGTTGTTGGTTTCGAGTATCAGACCAGCGAAAATTTTGACGGTTTCTCATGCATTCCTTAACTTCAAACTTCCATATCTCGCGAACGGATTGACGAACTCGAGAATTTCCTATTGCATCTGACAGCAGAAACTCGCCCGATTACAACGGTATGTGTATTTTTGCCCTAGGCCATTGTAGTTATTGGATTCGCGTATCGGATATGCGAAAATTTTGATGGTTTCTCAACCATTCCTTAACTTCAAACTCCCATATCTCGCGAACAGATTGACGAACTCGAGATATTCCTGTTGCATCTGAAAGTAGAAACTCGCCCGATTACAATGGTGTTTGTGCTTTTCCCTAGGCCATTCCAATTATAGGTTTCGAGTATCAGACCAGCGAAAATTTTGATGGTTTCTCAACTATTCCTTAACTTCGTACTCCCATATCTCACGAACGGATTGACGAACACGAGATATTCCTGTTGCATCTGAATGTAGAAACTCGCTCGATTGCAACGGTATGTGTTCCTTTCCCTTTGGCCATTCCAGTTATTCGTTTCCTAGTATCAGAATTACGAAAATTTTGATGGTTTCTCAACCGTCTCTTAACTCCAAACTGCCATATCTCGCGAACGGATTGAGGAACTCGAGAAATTCCTGTTGCATCTGAAAGTAGAAACTCGCCCGATTACAATGCTGTGTGTGCTTTTCCCTAGGCCATTCCAGTTATAGGTTTCGAGTATAAGACCAGCGAAAATTTTGATGGTTTCTGAACCATTCCTTAACTTCAAACTCCCATATCTCGCGAACGGATTAACGAACTCGAGAAATTCCTGTTGCATCTGAAAGTAGAAACTCGCCCGATTACAATGGTGTTTGTGCTTTTCCCCTAGGCCATTCCAATTATAGGTTTCGAGTATCAGACCAGCGAAAATTTTGATGGTTTCTCAACTATTCCTTAACTTCGTACTCCCATATCTCACGAACGGATTGACGAACACGAGATATTCCTGTTGCATCTGAATGTAGAAACTCGCTCGATTGCAACGGTATGTGTTCCTTTCCCTTTGGCCATTCCAGTTATTCGTTTCCTAGTATCAGAATTACGAAAATTTTGATGGTTTCTCAACCGTCTCTTAACTCCAAACTGCCATATCTCGCGAACGGATTGAGGAACTCGAGAAATTCCTGTTGCATCTGAAAGTAGAAACTCGCCCGATTACAATGCTGTGTGTGCTTTTCCCCTAGGCCATTCCAGTTATAGGTTTCGAGTATAAGACCAGCGAAAATTTTGATGGTTTCTGAACCATTCCTTAACTTCAAACTCCCATATCTCGCGAACGGATTAACGAACTCGAGAAATTCCTGTTGCATCTGAAAGTAGAAACTCGCCCGATTATAATGGTTTGTGTGCTTTTCCCTAGGCCATTCCAGTTATAGGTTTCGAGTATCAGACCAGCGAAAATTTTGATGGTTTCTCAACCATTCCTTAACTTCAAACTCCCATATCTCGCGAACGGATTGACGAACTCCAGATATTCCTGTTGCATCTGAAAGTAGAAAGTCGCCCGATTACAACGGTATGTGTATTTTTCCCCTAGGCCATTGTAGTTATTGGATTCGAGTATCAGACTTGCGAAAATTTTGATGATTTCTCAACCATTCCTTAACTTAAAGCTCCCATATCTCGCGAACGGACTGACGAACTCGAGAAATTCCTGTTGCATGTGAAAGTAGAAAGTCGCCCGATTTCAACGGTATGTGTATCTTTCCCCTGGGCCTTTGTAGTTATTGGTTTCGAGTATCAGACTTTCGAAAATTTTGATGGTTTCTCATGCATTCCTTAACTTCAAACTTCCATATCACGCGAACGGATTGACGAACTCGAGAAATTCCTGTTGCATCTGAAAGTAGAAACTCGACCGATTACAATGGTACGTGTACTTTTCCCGTAGGTCATTCCAGTTATTGGTTTCGAGTATCAGACCAGCGAAAATTTGATGGTTTCTCAACCATTCCTTAACTTCAAACTCCCATATCCGCGAACGGATTGACGAACTCGAGAAATTCCTGTTGCATGTGAAAGTAGAAAGTCGCCCGATTACAACGGTATGTGTATTTTTCTCCTAGGCCTTTGTAGTTATTGGTTTCGAGTATCAGACTTGCGCAAATTTTGATGGTTTCTCAACCATTCCTTATATTCACACTTCCATATCTCGCAAACGGATTGACGAACTCGAGAATTTCCTATTGCATCTGAAAGCAGAAACTCGCCCGATTACAACGGTGTGTGTACTTTTCCCCTAGGCCAGTCCAGTTGTTGGTTTCGGGTATCAGACCAGCGAAAATATTGATGGTTTCTCAAGCATGCCTTAACTTCAAACTTCCATATCTCGCGAACGGATTGACGAACTCGAGAAATTCCTGTTGCATCTGGAAGTAGAATCTCCCCCGATCAAATGGTATGTGTATTTTTCCCCTAGGTATTTGTAGTTATTGGTTTCGAGTATCAGACTTGCGAAAATTTTGATGGTTTCTCAACCATTCCTTAACTTCCAACTCCCATATCTCGCGAACGGATTGACGAACTCGAGAAATACCTGTTGCATCTGAAAGTAGAAACTCGCCCGATGACAAAGATATGTGTGTTTTCCCCCTAGGCGTTTGTAGTTGTTGGTTTCGAGTATCAGACTTGCGAAAATTTTGATGTTTTCTCAACCATTCCTTAACTTCAAACTCCCATATCTCGCGAACGGATTGACGAACTCGAGAAATTCCTGTTGCATCTGAAAGTAGAAAGTCGCCCGGTTACAACGGTATGTGTATTTTTCCCCTAGGCCTTTGAAGTTATTGGTTTCGCGTATCGGACCAGCGAAAATTTTGATGGTTTCTCAACCATTCCTTAACTTCAAATTCCCATATCCCGCGAACGGATTGACGAACTCGAGAAATTCCTGTTGCATGTGAAAGTAGAAAGTCGCCCGATTACAACGTTATGTGTATTTTTCCCCTAGGCCATAGTGTTATTGATTTCAAGTATCAGACTTGCGAAAATTTTGATGGTTTCTCAAGCATTCCTTAACTTCAAACTCCCATATCTCGCGAACGGATTGACGAACTCGAGAAATTCCTGTTGCATCTGAAAGTAGAAACCCGCCCGATTACAACGGTATGTGTATTTTTGCCCTAGGCCATTGTAGTTATTGGATTCGCGTATCGGATATGCGAAAATTTTGATGATTTCTCAACCATTCCTTAACTTCAAATTCCCATATCCCGCGAACGGATTGACGAACTCCAGAAATTCATGTTGCATGTGAAAGTAGAAAGTCGCCCGATTACAACGGTCTGTGTATTTTTCCCCTAGGCCTTTGAAGTTATTGGTTTCGAGTATCAGACTTGCGAAAATTTTGATGGTTTCTCAACCATTCCTTAACTTCAAACTTCCATATCTCGCGAACGGATTGACGAACTCGAGAATTTCCTATTGCATCTGAATGCAGAAACTCGCCCGATTACAACGGTATGTGCATTTTTGCCCTAGGCCATAGTAGTTGTTGGTTTCGAGTATCAGACCAGCGAAAATTTTGATGGTTTCTCATGCATTCCTTAACTTCAAACTTCCATATCTCGCGAACGGATTGACGAACTCGAGAATTTCCTATTGCATCTGACAGCAGAAACTCGCCCGATTACAACGGTATGAGTATTTTTGCCCTAGGCCATAGTAGTTATTGGATGAGAGTATCAGACTTGCGAAAATTTTGATGATTTCTCAACCATTCCTTAACTTCAATCTGCCATACCTCGCGAACACGTTGACGAACTCCAGAAATTCCTGTTGCATCTGAAAGTAGAAACTCGCCCGATGACAAAGATATGTTTGTTTTCCCCCTAGGCGTTTGTAGTTGTTGGTTTCGAGTATCAGACTTGCGAAAATTTTGATGGTTTCTCAACCATTCCTTAACTTCAAACTCCCATATCTCGCGAACGGATTGACGAACTCGAGAAATTCCTGTTGCATCTGAAAGTAGAGACTCGCCCGATTACAGAGATATGTGTGTTTTCCCCCTATGCCTTTGTAGTTGTTTGATTTCGAGTATTAGACTTGCGAAAATTTTGATGATTTCTCAACCATTCCTTAACTTCAAATTCCCATATCCCGCGAACGGATTGACGAACTCGAGAAATTCCTATTGCACGTGAAAGTAGAAAGTCGCCCGATTACAACGGTATGGTATTTTTCCCCTAGGCCTTTGAATTTATTGGTTTCGAGTATCAGACTTGCGAAAATTTTGATGGTTTCTCAACCATTCCTTACTTTCACACTTCCATATCTCGCGAACGGATTGACGAACTCGAGAATTTCCTATTGCATCTGAAAGCAGAAACTCGCCCGATTACAACGGTGTGTGTACTTTTCCCCTAGGCCATTCCAGTTGTTGGTTTCGAGTATCTGACCAGCGAAAGTTTTGATGGTTTCTCATGCATTCCTTAACATCAAACTCCCATATCTCGCGAACGGATTAACGAACTCGAGAAATTCCTGTTGCATCTGAAAGTAGAAACCCGCCCGATTACAACGGTATGTGTATTTTTGCCCTAGGCCATTGTAGTTATTGGATTCGCGTATCGGATATGCGAAAATTTTGATGATTTCTCAACCATTCCTTAACTTCAAATTCCCATATCCCGCGAACGGATTGACGAACTCCAGAAATTCATGTTGCATGTGAAAGTAGAAAGTCGCCCGATTACAACGGTCTGTGTATTTTTCCCCTAGGCCTTTGAAGTTATTGGTTTCGAGTATCAGACTTGCGAAAATTTTGATGGTTTCTCAACCATTCCTTAACTTCAAACTTCCATATCTCGCGAACGGATTGACGAACTCGAGAATTTCCTATTGCATCTGAATGCAGAAACTCGCCCGATTACAACGGTATGTGCATTTTTGCCCTAGGCCATAGTAGTTGTTGGTTTCGAGTATCAGACCAGCGAAAATTTTGATGGTTTCTCATGCATTCCTTAACTTCAAACTTCCATATCTCGCGAACGGATTGACGAACTCGAGAATTTCCTATTGCATCTGACAGCAGAAACTCGCCCGATTACAACGGTATGAGTATTTTTGCCCTAGGCCATAGTAGTTATTGGATGAGAGTATCAGACTTGCGAAAATTTTGATGATTTCTCAACCATTCCTTAACTTCAATCTGCCATACCTCGCGAACACGTTGACGAACTCCAGAAATTCCTGTTGCATCTGAAAGTAGAAACTCGCCCGATGACAAAGATATGTTTGTTTTCCCCCTAGGCGTTTGTAGTTGTTGGTTTCGAGTATCAGACTTGCGAAAATTTTGATGGTTTCTCAACCATTCCTTAACTTCAAACTCCCATATCTCGCGAACGGATTGACGAACTCGAGAAATTCCTGTTGCATCTGAAAGTAGAGACTCGCCCGATTACAGAGATATGTGTGTTTTCCCCCTATGCCTTTGTAGTTGTTTGATTTCGAGTATTAGACTTGCGAAAATTTTGATGATTTCTCAACCATTCCTTAACTTCAAATTCCCATATCCCGCGAACGGATTGACGAACTCGAGAAATTCCTATTGCACGTGAAAGTAGAAAGTCGCCCGATTACAACGGTATGGTATTTTTCCCCTAGGCCTTTGAATTTATTGGTTTCGAGTATCAGACTTGCGAAAATTTTGATGGTTTCTCAACCATTCCTTACTTTCACACTTCCATATCTCGCGAACGGATTGACGAACTCGAGAATTTCCTATTGCATCTGAAAGCAGAAACTCGCCCGATTACAACGGTGTGTGTACTTTTCCCCTAGGCCATTCCAGTTGTTGGTTTCGAGTATCTGACCAGCGAAAGTTTTGATGGTTTCTCATGCATTCCTTAACATCAAACTCCCATATCTCGCGAACGGATTAACGAACTCGAGAAATTCCTGTTGCATCTGAAATTAGAAACTCGCCCGATTACAACGGTATGTGTATTTTTCCCCTAGGCCATTGTAGTTATTGGATTCGAGTATCAGACTTGCGAAAATTTTGATGATTTCTCAACCATTCCTTAACTTCAAACTGCCATATCTCGCGAACGCATTGACGAACTCGAAAAATTCCTGTTGCATGTGAAAGTAGAATCTCGCCCGATTACCATGGTATGTGTATTTTTCCCTTAGGCATTTGTGGTTATTGGTTTCGAGTATCAGACTTGCGAAAATTTTGATGGTTTCTCAACCATTCCTTAACTTCAAACTCCCATATCTCGCGAACGGATTGACGAACTCGAGAAATTCCTGTTGCATCTGAAAGTAGAGACTCGCCCGATTACAGAGATATGTGTGTTTTCCCCCTATGCCTTTGTAGTTGTTGGTTTCGAGTATTAGACTTGCGAAAATTTTGATGATTTCTCAACCATTCCTTAACTTCAAATTCCCATATCCCGCGAACGGATTGACGAACTCGAGAAATTCCTATTGCACGTGAAAGTAGAAAGTCGCCCGATTACAACGGTATGTGTATTTTTCCCCTAGGCCATAGTAGTTATTGATTTCAAGTATCAGACTTGCGAAAATTGTGATGGTTTCTCAACCATTCCTTAACTTCAAACTCCCATATCTCGCGAACGGATTTACGAACTCGAGAAATTCCTGTTGCATGTGAAAGTAGAAAGTCGCCCGATTACAATGGTATGTGTATTTTTCCCCTAGGCCTTTGAAGTTATTGGTTTCGAGTATCAGACTTGCGAAAATTTTGATGATTTCTCAACCATTCCTTAACTTCAAACTCCCATATCTCGCGAACGGATTGACGAACTCGAGAAATTCCTGTTGCATCTGAAAGTAGAAGCTCACCCGATTACAACGGTATGTGAATTTTTCCCCTAGGCCATTCCAGTTGTTGGTTTCGAGTATCAGACCAGCGAACATTTTGATGGTTTCTCAAGCATTCCTTAACTTCAAACTTCCATATCTCGCGAACGGATTGACGAAGTCGAGAATTTCCTATTGCATCTGAATGCAGAAACTCGCCCGATTACAACGGTATGTGTATTTTTGCCCTAGGCCATAGTAGTTGTTGGTTTCGAGTATCAGACCAGCGAAAATTTAGATTGTTTCTCAACCATTCCTTAACTTCAAACTCCCATATCCCGCGAACGGATTGACGAACTCGAGAAATTCCTGTTGCATGTGAAAGTAGAAATTCGCCCGATTACAACGGTATGTGTATTTTTCTCCTAGGCCTTTGTAGTTATTGGTTTCGAGTATCAGACTTGCGAAAATTTTGATGGTTTCTCAACCATTCCTTATATTCACACTTCCATATCTCGCAAACGGATTGACGAACTCGAGAATTTCCTATTGCATCTGAAAGCAGAAACTCGCCCGATTACAACGGTGTGTGTACTTTTCCCCTAGGCCAGTCCAGTTGTTGGTTTCGAGTTTCAGACCAGCGAAAATATTGATGGTTTCTCAAGCATGCCTTAACTTCAAACTTCCATATCTCGCGAACGGATTGACGAACTCGAGAAATTCCTGTTGCATCTGAAAGTCGAATCTCCCCCGATCAAATGGTATGTGTATTTTTCCCCTAGGTATTTGTAGTTATTGGTTTCGAGTATCAGACTTGCGAAAATTATGATGGATTCTCAACCATTCCTTAACTTCCAACTCCCATATCTCGCGAACGGATTGACGAACTCGAGAAATACCTGTTGCATCTGAAAGTAGAAACTCGCCCGATGACAAAGATATGTGTGTTTTCCCCCTAGGCGTTTGTAGTTGTTGGTTTCGAGTATCAGACTTGCGAAAATTTTGATGGTTTCTCAACCATTCCTTAACTTCAAACTCCCATATCTCGCGAACGGATTGACGAACTCGAGAAATTCCTGTTGCATCTGAAAGTAGAAACTCGACCGATTACAATGGTACGTGTACTTTTCCCCTAGGTCATTCCAGTTATTGGTTTCGAGTATCAGACCAGCGAAAATATTGATGGTTTCTCAAGCATGCCTAAACTTCAAACTTCCATATCTCGCGAACGGATTGACGAACTCGAGAAATTCCTGTTGCATCTGAAAGTAGAAACCCGCCCGATTACAACGGTATGTGTATTTTTGCCCTAGGTATTTGTAGTTATTGGTTTCGAGTATCAGACCAGCGAAAATTTAGATTGTTTCTCAACCATTCCTTAACTTCAAACTCCCATATCCCGCGAACGGATTGACGAACTCGAGAAATTCCTGTTGCATGTGAAAGTAGAAATTCGCCCGATTACAACGGTATGTGTATTTTTCTCCTAGGCCTTTGTAGTTATTGGTTTCGAGTATCAGACTTGCGAAAATTTTGATGGTTTCTCAACCATTCCTTATATTCACACTTCCATATCTCGCAAACGGATTGACGAACTCGAGAATTTCCTATTGCATCTGAAAGCAGAAACTCGCCCGATTACAACGGTGTGTGTACTTTTCCCCTAGGCCAGTCCAGTTGTTGGTTTCGAGTTTCAGACCAGCGAAAATATTGATGGTTTCTCAAGCATGCCTTAACTTCAAACTTCCATATCTCGCGAACGGATTGACGAACTCGAGAAATTCCTGTTGCATCTGAAAGTAGAATCTCCCCCGATCAAATGGTATGTGTATTTTTCCCCTAGGTATTTGTAGTTATTGGTTTCGAGTATCAGACTTGCGAAAATTATGATGGTTTCTCAACCATTCCTTAACTTCCAACTCCCATATCTCGCGAACGGATTGACGAACTCGAGAAATACATGTTGCATCTGAAAGTAGAAACTCGCCCGATGACAAAGTTATGTGTGTTTTCCCCCTAGGCGTTTGTAGTTGTTGGTTTCGAGTATCAGACTTGCGAAAATTTTGATGGTTTCTCAACCATTCCTTAACTTCAAACTCCCATATCTCGCGAACGGATTGACGAACTCGAGAAATTCCTGTTGCATCTGAAAGTAGAAACTCGACCGATTACAATGGTACGTGTACTTTTCCCCTAGGTCATTCCAGTTATTGGTTTCGAGTATCAGACCAGCGAAAATTTTGATTGTTTCTCAACCATTCCTTAACTTCAAACTCCCATATCCCGCGAACGGATTGACGAACTCGAGAAATTCCTGTTGCATCTGAAAGTAGAAACCCGCCCGATTACAACGGTATGTGTATTTTTGCCCTAGGCCATTGTAGTTATTGGATTCGCGTATCGGATATGCGAAAATTTTGATGATTTCTCAACCATTCCTTAACTTCAAATTCCCATATCCCGCGAACGGATTGACGAACTCCAGAAATTCATGTTGCATGTGAAAGTAGAAAGTCGCCCGATTACAACGGTCTGTGTATTTTTCCCCTAGGCCTTTGAAGTTATTGGTTTCGAGTATCAGACTTGCGAAAATTTTGATGGTTTCTCAACCATTCCTTATTTTCACACTTCCATATCTCGCGAACGGATTGACGAACTCGAGAATTTCCTGTTGCATCTGAAAGCAGAAACTCGCCCGATTACAACGGTGTGTGTACTTTTCCCCTAGGCCATTCCAGTTGTTGGTTTCGAGTATCAGATCAGCGAAAATTTTGATGGTTTCTCAAGCATTTCTTAACTTCAAACTTCCATATCTCGCGAACGGATTGACAAACTCGATTATTTCCTATTGCATCTGAATGCAGAAACTCGCCCGATTACAACGGTATGTGTATTTTTGCCCTAGGCCATAGTAGTTGTTGGTTTCGAGTATCAGACCAGCGAAAATTTTGATGGTTTCTCATGCATTCCTTAACTTCAAACTCCCATATCTCGCGAACGGATTGACGAACTCGAGAAATTCCTGTTGCATGTGAAAGTAGAAAGTCGCCCGATTACAACGGTATGTGTATTTTTCTCCTAGGCCTTTGTAGTTATTGGTTTCGAGTATCAGACTTGCGTAAATTATGATGGTTTCTCAACCATTCCTTAACTTCAAACTCCCATATCTCGCGAACAGATTGACGAACTCGAGATATTCCTGTTGCATCTGAAAGTAGAAACTCGCCCGATTACAATGGTGTTTGTGCTTTTCCCCTAGGCCATTCCAATTATAGGTTTCGAGTATCAGACCAGCGAAAATTTTGATGGTTTCTCAACTATTCCTTAACTTCGTACTCCCATATCTCACGAACGGATTGACGAACACGAGATATTCCTGTTGCATCTGAATGTAGAAACTCGCTCGATTGCAACGGTATGTGTTCCTTTCCCTTTGGCCATTCCAGTTATTCGTTTCCTAGTATCAGAATTACGAAAATTTTGATGGTTTCTCAACCGTCTCTTAACTCCAAACTGCCATATCTCGCGAACGGATTGAGGAACTCGAGAAATTCCTGTTGCATCTGAAAGTAGAAACTCGCCCGATTACAATGCTGTGTGTGCTTTTCCCCTAGGCCATTCCAGTTATAGGTTTCGAGTATAAGACCAGCGAAAATTTTGATGGTTTCTGAACCATTCCTTAACTTCAAACTCCCATATCTCGCGAACGGATTAACGAACTCGAGAAATTCCTGTTGCATCTGAAAGTAGAAACTCGCCCGATTATAATGGTTTGTGTGCTTTTCCCTAGGCCATTCCAGTTATAGGTTTCGAGTATCAGACCAGCGAAAATTTTGATGGTTTCTCAACCATTCCTTAACTTCAAACTCCCATATCTCGCGAACGGATTGACGAACTCCAGATATTCCTGTTGCATCTGAAAGTAGAAAGTCGCCCGATTACAACGGTATGTGTATTTTTCCCCTAGGCCATTGTAGTTATTGGATTCGAGTATCAGACTTGCGAAAATTTTGATGATTTCTCAACCATTCCTTAACTTAAAACTCCCATATCTCGCGAACGGACTGACGAACTCGAGAAATTCCTGTTGCATGTGAATGTAGAAAGTCGCCCGATTTCAACGGTATGTGTATCTTTCCCCTGGGCCTTTGTAGTTATTGGTTTCGAGTATCAGACTTTCGAAAATTTTGATGGTTTCTCATGCATTCCTTAACTTCAAACTTCCATATCACGCGAACGGATTGACGAACTCGAGAAATTCCTGTTGCATCTGAAAGTAGAAACTCGACCGATTACAATGGTACGTGTACTTTTCCCGTAGGTCATTCCAGTTATTGGTTTCGAGTATCAGACCAGCGAAAATTTTGATGGTTTCTCAACCATTCCTTAACTTCAAACTCCCATATCCCGCGAACGGATTGACGAACTCGAGAAATTCCTGTTGCATGTGAAAGTAGAAAGTCGCCCGATTACAACGGTATGTGTATTTTTCTCCTAGGCCTTTGTAGTTATTGGTTTCGAGTATCAGACTTGCGCAAATTTTGATGGTTTCTCAACCATTCCTTATATTCACACTTCCATATCTCGCAAACGGATTGACGAACTCGAGAATTTCCTATTGCATCTGAAAGCAGAAACTCGCCCGATTACAACGGTGTGTGTACTTTTCCCCTAGGCCAGTCCAGTTGTTGGTTTCGGGTATCAGACCAGCGAAAATTTTGATGGTTTCTCAACCATTCCTTAACTTCAAACTCCCATATCCCGCGAACGGATTGACGAACTCGAGAAATACCTGTTGCATCTGAAAGTAGAAACTCGCCCGATGACAAAGATATGTGTGTTTTCCCCCTAGGCGTTTGTAGTTGTTGGTTTCGAGTATCAGACTTGCGAAAATTTTGATGGTTTCTCAACCATTCCTTAACTTCAAACTCCCATATCTCGCGAACGGATTGACGAACTCGAGAAATTCCTGTTGCATCTGAGAGTAGAAAGTCGCCCGGTTACAACGGTATGTGTATTTTTCCCCTAGGCCTTTGAAGTTATTGGTTTCGCGTATCGGACCAGCGAAAATTTTGATGGTTTCTCAACCATTCCTTAACTTCAAATTCCCATATCCCGCGAACGGATTGACGAACTCGAGAAATTCCTGTTGCATGTGAAAGTAGAAAGTCGCCCGATTACAACGTTATGTGTATTTTTCCCCTAGGCCATAGTAGTTATTGATTTCAAGTATCAGACTTGCGAAAATTTTGATGGTTTCTCAAGCATTCCTTAACTTCAAACTCCCATATCTCGCGAACGGATTGACGAACTCGAGAAATTCCTGTTGCATCTGAAAGTAGAAACCCGCCCGATTACAACGGTATGTGTATTTTTGCCCTAGGCCATTGTAGTTATTGGATTCGCGTATCGGATATGCGAAAATTTTGATGATTTCTCAACCATTCCTTAACTTCAAATTCCCATATCCCGCGAACGGATTGACGAACTCCAGAAATTCATGTTGCATGTGAAAGTAGAAAGTCGCCCGATTACAACGGTCTGTGTATTTTTCCCCTAGGCCTTTGAAGTTATTGGTTTCGAGTATCAGACTTGCGAAAATTTTGATGGTTTCTCAACCATTCCTTAACTTCAAACTTCCATATCTCGCGAACGGATTGACGAACTCGAGAATTTCCTATTGCATCTGAATGCAGAAACTCGCCCGATTACAACGGTATGTGCATTTTTGCCCTAGGCCATAGTAGTTGTTGGTTTCGAGTATCAGACCAGCGAAAATTTTGATGGTTTCTCATGCATTCCTTAACTTCAAACTTCCATATCTCGCGAACGGATTGACGAACTCGAGAATTTCCTATTGCATCTGACAGCAGAAACTCGCCCGATTACAACGGTATGAGTATTTTTGCCCTAGGCCATAGTAGTTATTGGATGAGAGTATCAGACTTGCGAAAATTTTGATGATTTCTCAACCATTCCTTAACTTCAATCTGCCATACCTCGCGAACACGTTGACGAACTCCAGAAATTCCTGTTGCATCTGAAAGTAGAAACTCGCCCGATGACAAAGATATGTTTGTTTTCCCCCTAGGCGTTTGTAGTTGTTGGTTTCGAGTATCAGACTTGCGAAAATTTTGATGGTTTCTCAACCATTCCTTAACTTCAAACTCCCATATCTCGCGAACGGATTAACGAACTCGAAAAATTCCTGTTGCATCTGAAATTAGAAACTCGCCCGATTACAACGGTATGTGTATTTTTCCCCTAGGCCATTGTAGTTATTGGATTCGAGTATCAGACTTGCGAAAATTTTGATGATTTCTCAACCATTCCTTAACTTCAAACTGCCATATCTCGCGAACGCATTGACGAACTCGAAAAATTCCTGTTGCATGTGAAAGTAGAATCTCGCCCGATTACCATGGTATGTGTATTTTTCCCTTAGGCATTTGTGGTTATTGGTTTCGAGTATCAGACTTGCGAAAATTTTGATGGTTTCGCAAGCATTCCTTAACTTCAAACTTCCATATCTCGCGAACGGATTGACGAACTCGGGAATTTCCTATTGCATCTGAATGCAGAAACTCGCCCGATTACAACGGTATGTGTATTTTTGCCCTAGGCCATAGTAGTTGCTGGTTTCGAGTATCAGACCAGCGAAAATTTTGATGGTTTCTCATGCATTCCTTAACTTCAAACTTCCATATCTCGCGAACGGATTGACGAACTCGAGAATTTCCTATTGCATCTGACAGCAGAAACTCGCCCGATTACAACGGTATGTGTATTTTTGCCCTAGGCCATAGTAGTTATTGGATGCGAGTATCAGACCAGCGAAAATTTTTATGGTTTCTCAACCATTCCTTAACTTCAAACTCCCATATCCGGCGAACGGATTGACGAACTCGAGAAATTCCTGTTGCATGCGAAAGTAGAAAGTCGCCCGATTACAACGGTATGTGTATTTTTCTCCTAGGCCTTTGTAGTTATTGGTTTCGAGTATCAGACTTGCGAAAATTTTGATGGTTTCTCAACCATTCCTTATATTCACACTTCCATATCTCGCAAACGGATTGACGAACTCGAGAATTTCCTATTGCATCTGAAAGCAGAAACTCGCCTGATTACAATGGTGTGTGTACTTTTCCCCTAGGCCAGTCCAGTTGTTGGTTTCGAGTATCAGACCAGCGAAAATATTGATGGTTTCTCAAGCATGCCTTAACTTCAAACTTCCATATCTCGCGAACGGATTGACGAACTCGAGAAATTCCTGTTGCATGTGAAAGTAGAAAGTCGCCCGATTACAACGGTATGTGTATTTTTCTCCTAGGCATTTGCAGTTATTGGTTTGAGTATCAGACTTGCGAAAATTTTGATGGTTTCTCAACCATTCCTTAACTTCCAACTCCCATATCTCGCGAACGGATTGACGAACTCGAGAAATTCCTGTTGCATCTGAAAGTAGAAACTCGCCCGATTACAACGGTATGTGTATTTTTGCCCTAGGCCATTGTAGTTATTGGATTCGCGTATCGGACTTGGGAAAATTTTGATGATTTCTCAACCTTTCCTTAACTTCAAATTCCCATATCCCGCGAACGGATTGACGAACCCGAGAAATTCCTGTTGCATGTGAAAGCAGAAAGTCGCCCGATTACAACGGTATATGTATTTTTCCCCTAGGCCTTTGAAGTTATTGGTTTCGAGTATCAGATTTGCGAAAATTTTGATGGTTTCTCAACCATTCCTTATTTTCACACTTCCATATCTCGCGAACGGATTGACGAACTCGAGAATTTCCTGTTGCATCTGAAAGCAGAAACTCGCCCGATTACAACGGTGTGTGTACTTTTCCCCTAGGCCATTCCAGTTGTTGATTTCGAGTATCAGACCAGCGAAAATTTTGATGGTTTCTCATGCATTCCTTAACTTCACACTTCCATATCTCGCGAACGGATTGACGAACTCGAGAATTTCCTATTGCATCTGAAAGCAGAAACTCGCCCGATTACAACGGTATGTGTATTTTTCCCCTAGGCCATAGTAGTTATTGATTTCAAGTATCAGACTTGCGAAAATTGTGATGGTTTCTCAACCATTCCTTAACTTCAAACTCCCATATCTCGCGAACGGATTTACGAACTCGAGAAATTCCTGTTGCATGTGAAAGTAGAAAGTCGCCCGATTACAATGGTATGTGTATTTTTCCCCTAGGCCTTTGAAGTTATTGGTTTCGAGTATCAGACTTGCGAAAATTTTGATGATTTCTCAACCATTCCTTAACTTCAAACTCCCATATCTCGCGAACGGATTGACGAACTCGAGAAATTCCTGTTGCATCTGAAAGTAGAAGCTCACCCGATTACAACGGTATGTGTATTTTTGCCCTAGGCCATAGTAGTTGTTGGTTTCGAGTATCAGACCAGCGAAAATTTAGATTGTTTCTCAACCATTCCTTAACTTCAAACTCCCATATCCCGCGAACGGATTGACGAACTCGAGAAATTCCTGTTGCATGTGAAAGTAGAAATTCGCCCGATTACAACGGTATGTGTATTTTTCTCCTAGGCCTTTGTAGTTATTGGTTTCGAGTATCAGACTTGCGAAAATTTTGATGGTTTCTCAACCATTCCTTATATTCACACTTCCATATCTCGCAAACGGATTGACGATTTCGAGAATTTCCTATTGCATCTGAAAGCAGAAACTCGCCCGATTACAACGGTGTGTGTACTTTTCCCCTAGGCCAGTCCAGTTGTTGGTTTCGAGTTTCAGACCAGCGAAAATATTGATGGTTTCTCAAGCATGCCTTAACTTCAAACTTCCATATCTCGCGAACGGATTGACGAACTCGAGAAATTCCTGTTGCATCTGAAAGTAGAATCTCCCCCGATCAAATGGTATGTGTATTTTTCCCCTAGGTATTTGTAGTTATTGGTTTCGAGTATCAGACTTGCGAAAATTATGATGGTTTCTCAACCATTCCTTATCTTCCAACTCCCATATCTCGCGAACGGATTGACGAACTCGAGAAATACCTGTTGCATCTGAAAGTAGAAACTCGCCCGATGACAAAGATATGTGTGTTTTCCCCCTAGGCGTTTGTAGTTGTTGGTTTCGAGTATCAGACTTGCGAAAATTTTGATGGTTTCTCAACCATTCCTTAACTTCAAACTCCCATATCTCGCGAACGGATTGACGAACTCGAGAAATTCCTGTTGCATCTGAAAGTAGAAACTCGACCGATTACAATGGTACGTGTACTTTTCCCCTAGGTCATTCCAGTTATTGGTTTCGAGTATCAGACCAGCGAAAATATTGATGGTTTCTCAAGCATGCCTAAACTTCAAACTTCCATATCTCGCGAACGGATTGACGAACTCGAGAAATTCCTGTTGCATCTGAAAGTAGAATCTCCCCCGATCAAATGGTATGTGTATTTTTCCCCTAGGTATTTGTAGTTATTGGTTTCGAGTATCAGACTTGCGAAAATTATGATGGTTTCTCAACCATTCCTTAACTTCCAACTCCCATATCTCGCGAACGGATTGACGAACTCGAGAAATACATGTTGCATCTGAAAGTAGAAACTCGCCCGATGACAAAGTTATGTGTGTTTTCCCCCTAGGCGTTTGTAGTTGTTGGTTTCGAGTATCAGACTTGCGAAAATTTTGATGGTTTCTCAACCATTCCTTAACTTCAAACTCCCATATCTCGCGAACGGATTGACGAACTCGAGAAATTCCTGTTGCATCTGAAAGTAGAAACTCGACCGATTACAATGGTACGTGTACTTTTCCCCTAGGTCATTCCAGTTATTGGTTTCGAGTATCAGACCAGCGAAAATTTTGATTGTTTCTCAACCATTCCTTAACTTCAAACTCCCATATCCCGCGAACGGATTGACGAACTCCAGAAATTCATGTTGCATGTGAAAGTAGAAAGTCGCCCGATTACAACGGTCTGTGTATTTTTCCCCTAGGCCTTTGAAGTTATTGGTTTCGAGTATCAGACTTGCGAAAATTTTGATGGTTTCTCAACCATTCCTTATTTTCACACTTCCATATCTCGCGAACGGATTGACGAACTCCAGAATTTCCTGTTGCATCTGAAAGCAGAAACTCGCCCGATTACAACGGTGTGTGTACTTTTCCCCTAGGCTATTCCAGTTGTTGGTTTCGAGTATCAGATCAGCGAAAATTTTGATGGTTTCTCAAGCATTTCTTAACTTCAAACTTCCATATCTCGCGAACGGATTGACAAACTCGAGTATTTCCTATTGCATCTGAATGCAGAAACTCGCCCGATTACAACGGTATGTGTATTTTTGCCCTAGGCCATAGTAGTTGTTGGTTTCGAGTATCAGACCAGCGAAAATTTTGATGGTTTCTCATGCATTCCTTAACTTCAAACTCCCATATCTCGCGAACAGATTGACGAACTCGAGATATTCCTGTTGCATCTGAAAGTAGAAACTCGCCCGATTACAATGGTGTGTGTGCTTTTCCCCTAGGCCATTCCAATTATAGGTTTCGAGTATCAGACCAGCGAAAATTTTGATGGTTTCTCAACTATTCCTTAACTTCGTACTCCCATATCTCACGAACGGATTGACGAACACGAGATATTCCTGTTGCATCTGAATGTAGAAACTCGCCCGATTGCAACGGTATGTGTTCCTTTCCCTTTGGCCATTCCAGTTATTCGTTTCTAGTATCAGAATTACGAAAATTTTGATGGTTTCTCAACCGTCTCTTAACTCCAAACTGCCATATCTCGCGAACGGATTGAGGAACTCGAGAAATTCCTGTTGCATCTGAAAGTAGAAACTCGCCCGATTACAATGCTGTGTGTGCTTTTCCCCTAGGCCATTCCAGTTATAGGTTTCGAGTATAAGACCAGCGAAAATTTTGATGGTTTCTGAACCATTCCTTAACTTCAAACTCCCATATCTCGCGAACGGATTGACGAACTCGAGAAATTCCTGTTGCATCTGAAAGTAGAAACTCGCCCGATTATAATGGTTTGTGTGCTTTTCCCTAGGCCATTCCAGTTATAGGTTTCGAGTATCAGACCAGCGAAAATTTTGATGGTTTCTCAACCATTCCTTAACTTCAAACTCCCATATCTCGCGAACGGATTGACGAACTCCAGATATTCCTGTTGCATCTGAAAGTAGAAAGTCGCCCGATTACAACGGTATGTGTATTTTTCCCCTAGGCCATTCCAGTTATAGGTTTCGCGTATCAGCCCAGCGAAAATTTTGATGGTTTCTCGACTATTCCTTAACTTCAAACTCCCATATCCCGCGAAGCGATTAACGAACTCGAGATATTCCTGTTGCATCTGAAAGTAGAAACTCGCCCGATTACAATGGTGTGTGTACTTTTCCCCTAGGCCATTCCAATTAGGTTTCGAGTATCAGACCAGCGAAGATTTTGATGGTTTCTCAACCATTCCTTAACTTCAAACTTCCATATCTCGTGAACGGATTGACGAACTCGAGAAATTCCTGTTGCATCTGATAGCAGAAAGTCGCCCGATTACAAAGGTACTATATGTGTATTTTTTACCTAGGCCATTGTTGATATTGGTTTCGAGTATCAGACTTGCGAAAATTTTGATGGTTCCTCAACCATTCCTTAACTTCAAACTCCCATATCTCGCGAACGGATTGACGAACTCGAGAAATTCCTGTTGCATCTGAAAGTAGAAACTCGCCCGATTACGATGGTGTGTGTGCTTTTCCCCTAGGCCATTCCAGTTATAGGTTTCGAGTATCCGACCAGCGAAAATTTTGATGGTTTCTCAACCATACCTTAAATTCAAACTCCCATATCTCGCGAGCGGATTGATGAATCCGAAAAATTCCTGTTGCATCTGAAAGTACAAACTCGCCCGATTGCAACGGTATGTGTTCTTTTCCCCTATGCCATTACAGTTATTCGTTTCTGGCATCAGAGTTGCGAAAGTTTTGATGGTTTCTCAACCGTCTCTGAACTCCAAACTCCCGTATCTCGCGAACGGATTGACGAACTCGAGAAATTCCTGTTGCATATGAAAGTAGAAACTCGCTCGATTGCAACGGTATGTGTTCTTTTCCCCTAGGCCATTCCAGTTATTCGTTTCTAGCATCAGAATTGCGAAAATTTTGTTGGTTTCTCAACCGTCTCTTAACTCCAAACTCCCATATCTCGCGAACGGATTGACGAACTCGAGAAATACATGTTGCATCTGAAAGTAGAAACTCGCCCGATGACAAAGTTATGTGTGTTTTCCCCCTAGGCGTTTGTAGTTGTTGGTTTCGAGTATCAGACTTGCGAAAATTTTGATGGTTTCTCAACCATTCCTTAACTTCAAACTCCCATATCTCGCGAACGGATTGACGAACTCGAGAAATTCCTGTTGCATCTGAAAGTAGAAACTCGACCGATTACAATGGTACGTGTACTTTTCCCCTAGGTCATTCCAGTTATTGGTTTCGAGTATCAGACCAGCGAAAATTTTGATTGTTTCTCAACCATTCCTTAACTTCAAACTCCCATATCCCGCGAACGGATTGACGAACTCCAGAAATTCATGTTGCATGTGAAAGTAGAAAGTCGCCCGATTACAACGGTCTGTGTATTTTTCCCCTAGGCCTTTGAAGTTATTGGTTTCGAGTATCAGACTTGCGAAAATTTTGATGGTTTCTCAACCATTCCTTATTTTCACACTTCCATATCTCGCGAACGGATTGACGAACTCCAGAATTTCCTGTTGCATCTGAAAGCAGAAACTCGCCCGATTACAACGGTGTGTGTACTTTTCCCCTAGGCTATTCCAGTTGTTGGTTTCGAGTATCAGATCAGCGAAAATTTTGATGGTTTCTCAAGCATTTCTTAACTTCAAACTTCCATATCTCGCGAACGGATTGACAAACTCGAGTATTTCCTATTGCATCTGAATGCAGAAACTCGCCCGATTACAACGGTATGTGTATTTTTGCCCTAGGCCATAGTAGTTGTTGGTTTCGAGTATCAGACCAGCGAAAATTTTGATGGTTTCTCATGCATTCCTTAACTTCAAACTCCCATATCTCGCGAACAGATTGACGAACTCGAGATATTCCTGTTGCATCTGAAAGTAGAAACTCGCCCGATTACAATGGTGTGTGTGCTTTTCCCCTAGGCCATTCCAATTATAGGTTTCGAGTATCAGACCAGCGAAAATTTTGATGGTTTCTCAACTATTCCTTAACTTCGTACTCCCATATCTCACGAACGGATTGACGAACACGAGATATTCCTGTTGCATCTGAATGTAGAAACTCGCCCGATTGCAACGGTATGTGTTCCTTTCCCTTTGGCCATTCCAGTTATTCGTTTCTAGTATCAGAATTACGAAAATTTTGATGGTTTCTCAACCGTCTCTTAACTCCAAACTGCCATATCTCGCGAACGGATTGAGGAACTCGAGAAATTCCTGTTGCATCTGAAAGTAGAAACTCGCCCGATTACAATGCTGTGTGTGCTTTTCCCCTAGGCCATTCCAGTTATAGGTTTCGAGTATAAGACCAGCGAAAATTTTGATGGTTTCTGAACCATTCCTTAACTTCAAACTCCCATATCTCGCGAACGGATTGACGAACTCGAGAAATTCCTGTTGCATCTGAAAGTAGAAACTCGCCCGATTATAATGGTTTGTGTGCTTTTCCCTAGGCCATTCCAGTTATAGGTTTCGAGTATCAGACCAGCGAAAATTTTGATGGTTTCTCAACCATTCCTTAACTTCAAACTCCCATATCTCGCGAACGGATTGACGAACTCCAGATATTCCTGTTGCATCTGAAAGTAGAAAGTCGCCCGATTACAACGGTATGTGTATTTTTCCCCTAGGCCATTCCAGTTATAGGTTTCGCGTATCAGCCCAGCGAAAATTTTGATGGTTTCTCGACTATTCCTTAACTTCAAACTCCCATATCCCGCGAAGCGATTAACGAACTCGAGATATTCCTGTTGCATCTGAAAGTAGAAACTCGCCCGATTACAATGGTGTGTGTACTTTTCCCCTAGGCCATTCCAATTAGGTTTCGAGTATCAGACCAGCGAAGATTTTGATGGTTTCTCAACCATTCCTTAACTTCAAACTTCCATATCTCGTGAACGGATTGACGAACTCGAGAAATTCCTGTTGCATCTGATAGCAGAAAGTCGCCCGATTACAAAGGTACTATATGTGAATTTTTTACCTAGGCCATTGTTGATATTGGTTTCGAGTATCAGACCAGCGAAAATTTAGATTGTTTCTCAACCATTCCTTAACTTCAAACTCCCATATCCCGCGAACGGATTGACGAACTCGAGAAATTCCTGTTGCATGTGAAAGTAGAAATTCGCCCGATTACAACGGTATGTGTATTTTTCTCCTAGGCCTTTGTAGTTATTGGTTTCGAGTATCAGACTTGCGAAAATTTTGATGGTTTCTCAACCATTCCTTATATTCACACTTCCATATCTCGCAAACGGATTGACGAACTCGAGAATTTCCTATTGCATCTGAAAGCAGAAACTCGCCCGATTACAACGGTGTGTGTACTTTTCCCCTAGGCCAGTCCAGTTGTTGGTTTCGAGTTTCAGTCCAGCGAAAATATTGATGGTTTCTCAAGCATGCCTTAACTTCAAACTTCCATATCTCGCGAACGGATTGACGAACTCGAGAAATTCCTGTTGCATCTGAAAGTAGAATCTCCCCCGATCAAATGGTATGTGTATTTTTCCCCTAGGTATTTGTAGTTATTGGTTTCGAGTATCAGACTTGCGAAAATTATGATGGTTTCTCAACCATTCCTTAACTTCCAACTCCCATATCTCGCGAACGGATTGACGAACTCGAGAAATACATGTTGCATCTGAAAGTAGAAACTCGCCCGATGACAAAGTTATGTGTGTTTTCCCCCTAGGCGTTTGTAGTTGTTGGTTTCGAGTATCAGACTTGCGAAAATTTTGATGGTTTCTCAACCATTCCTTAACTTCAAACTCCCATATCTCGCGAACGGATTGACGAACTCGAGAAATTCCTGTTGCATCTGAAAGTAGAAACTCGACCGATTACAATGGTACGTGTACTTTTCCCCTAGGTCATTCCAGTTATTGGTTTCGAGTATCAGACCAGCGAAAATTTTGATTGTTTCTCAACCATTCCTTAACTTCAAACTCCCATATCCCGCGAACGGATTGACGAACTCCAGAAATTCATGTTGCATGTGAAAGTAGAAAGTCGCCCGATTACAACGGTCTGTGTATTTTTCCCCTAGGCCTTTGAAGTTATTGGTTTCGAGTATCAGACTTGCGAAAATTTTGATGGTTTCTCAACCATTCCTTATTTTCACACTTCCATATCTCGCGAACGGATTGACGAACTCCAGAATTTCCTGTTGCATCTGAAAGCAGAAACTCGCCCGATTACAACGGTGTGTGTACTTTTCCCCTAGGCTATTCCAGTTGTTGGTTTCGAGTATCAGATCAGCGAAAATTTTGATGGTTTCTCAAGCATTTCTTAACTTCAAACTTCCATATCTCGCGAACGGATTGACAAACTCGAGTATTTCCTATTGCATCTGAATGCAGAAACTCGCCCGATTACAACGGTATGTGTATTTTTGCCCTAGGCCATAGTAGTTGTTGGTTTCGAGTATCAGACCAGCGAAAATTTTGATGGTTTCTCATGCATTCCTTAACTTCAAACTCCCATATCTCGCGAACAGATTGACGAACTCGAGATATTCCTGTTGCATCTGAAAGTAGAAACTCGCCCGATTACAATGGTGTGTGTGCTTTTCCCCTAGGCCATTCCAATTATAGGTTTCGAGTATCAGACCAGCGAAAATTTTGATGGTTTCTCAACTATTCCTTAACTTCGTACTCCCATATCTCACGAACGGATTGACGAACACGAGATATTCCTGTTGCATCTGAATGTAGAAACTCGCCCGATTGCAACGGTATGTGTTCCTTTCCCTTTGGCCATTCCAGTTATTCGTTTCTAGTATCAGAATTACGAAAATTTTGATGGTTTCTCAACCGTCTCTTAACTCCAAACTGCCATATCTCGCGAACGGATTGAGGAACTCGAGAAATTCCTGTTGCATCTGAAAGTAGAAACTCGCCCGATTACAATGCTGTGTGTGCTTTTCCCCTAGGCCATTCCAGTTATAGGTTTCGAGTATAAGACCAGTGAAAATTTTGATGGTTTCTGAACCATTCCTTAACTTCAAACTCCCATATCTCGCGAACGGATTGACGAACTCGAGAAATTCCTGTTGCATCTGAAAGTAGAAACTCGCCCGATTATAATGGTTTGTGTGCTTTTCCCTAGGCCATTCCAGTTATAGGTTTCGAGTATCAGACCAGCGAAAATTTTGATGGTTTCTCAACCATTCCTTAACTTCAAACTCCCATATCTCGCGAACGGATTGACGAACTCCAGATATTCCTGTTGCATCTGAAAGTAGAAAGTCGCCCGATTACAACGGTATGTGTATTTTTCCCCTAGGCCATTCCAGTTATAGGTTTCGCGTATCAGCCCAGCGAAAATTTTGATGGTTTCTCGACTATTCCTTAACTTCAAACTCCCATATCCCGCGAAGCGATTAACGAACTCGAGATATTCCTGTTGCATCTGAAAGTAGAAACTCGCCCGATTACAATGGTGTGTGTACTTTTCCCCTAGGCCATTCCAATTAGGTTTCGAGTATCAGACCAGCGAAGATTTTGATGGTTTCTCAACCATTCCTTAACTTCAAACTTCCATATCTCGTGAACGGATTGACGAACTCGAGAAATTCCTGTTGCATCTGATAGCAGAAAGTCGCCCGATTACAAAGGTACTATATGTGTATTTTTTACCTAGGCCATTGTTGATATTGGTTTCGAGTATCAGACTTGCGAAAATTTTGATGGTTCCTCAACCATTCCTTAACTTCAAACTCCCATATCTCGCGAACGGATTGACGAACTCGAGAAATTCCTGTTGCATCTGAAAGTAGAAACTCGCCCGATTACGATGGTGTGTGTGCTTTTCCCCTAGGCCATTCCAGTTATAGGTTTCGAGTATCCGACCAGCGAAAATTTTGATGGTTTCTCAACCATACCTTAAATTCAAACTCCCATATCTCGCGAGCGGATTGATGAATCCGAAAAATTCCTGTTGCATCTGAAAGTACAAACTCGCCCGATTGCAACGGTATGTGTTCTTTTCCCCTATGCCATTACAGTTATTCGTTTCTGGCATCAGAGTTGCGAAAATTTTGATGGTTTCTCAACCGTCTCTGAACTCCAAACTCCCGTATCTCGCGAACGGATTGACGAACTCGAGAAATTCCTGTTGCATATGAAAGTAGAAACTCGCTCGATTGCAACGGTATGTGTTCTTTTCCCCTAGGCCATTCCAGTTATTCGTTTCTAGCATCAGAATTGCGAAAATTTTGTTGGTTTCTCAACCGTCTCTTAACTCCAAACTCCCATATCTCGCGAACGGATTGACGAACTCGAGGAATTCCTGTTGCATCTGAAAGTAGAAACTCGCCCGATTACAACGGTATGTGTATTTTTCCCCCGGTCTTTGTAGTTATTGGTTTCGAGTATCAGACTTGCGAAGATTTTGATGCTTTCTCGACCATTCCTTAACTTCAAACTCCCACATCTCGCGAACGGATTGACGAACTGGAGTAATTCCTGTTGCACCTGAGAGTTGAAACTCGCCCGATTACAACGGTGTGTGTGCTTTTCCCCTAGTCCATTCCAGTTATTCGTTTCTAGCATCAGAATTGCGAAAATTTTGATGGTTTCTCAACCGTCTCCCAACTCCAAACTCCCATATCTCGCGAACGGATTGACAAACTCGAGGAATTCCTGTTGCATCTGAAAGTAGAAACTCGCCCGATTACAACGGTATGTGTATTTTTCCCCTGGGTCTTTGTAGTTATTGGTTTCGAGTATCAGACTTGCGAAGATTTTGATGCTTTCTCGACCATTCCTTAACTTCAAACTCCCACATCTCGCGAACGGATTGACGAACTCGAGAAATTCCTGTTGCATCTGAAAGTAGAAACTCGCCCGATTACGATGGTGTGTGTGCTTTTCCCCTAGGCCATTCCAGTTATAGGTTTCGAGTATCCGACCAGCGAAAATTTTGATGGTTTCTCAACCATACCTTAAATTCAAACTACCATATCTCGCGAGCGGATTGATGAATCCGAAAAATTCCTGTTGCATCTGAAAGTACAAACTCGCCCGATTGCAACGGTATGTGTTCTTTTCCCCTATGCCATTACAGTTATTCGTTTCTGGCATCAGAGTTGCGAAAATTTTGATGGTTTCTCAACCGTCTCTTAACTCCAAACTCCCGTATCTCGCGAACGGATTGACGAACTCGAGAAATTCCTGTTGCATATGAAAGTAGAAACTCGCTTGATTGCAACGGTATGTGTTTTTTTCTCCTAGGCCATTCCAGTTATTCGTTTCTAGCATCAGAATTGCGAAAATTTTGTTGGTTTCTCAACCGTCTCTTAACTCCAAACTCCCATATCTCGCGAACGGATTGACGAACTCGAGGAATTCCTGTTGCATCTGAAAGTAGAAACTCGCCCGATTACAACGGTATGTGTATTTTTCCCCTGGTCTTTGTAGTTATTGGTTTCGAGTATCAGACTTGCGAAGATTTTGATGCTTTCTCGACCATTCCTTAACTTCAAACTCCCACATCTCGCGAACGGATTGACGAACTGGAGTAATTCCTGTTGCACCTGAGAGTTGAAACTCGCCCGATTACAACGGTGTGTGTGCTTTTCCCCTTGTCCATTCCAGTTATTCGTTTCTAGCATCAGAATTGCGAAAATTTTGATGGTTTCTCAACCGTCTCCCAACTCCAAACTCCCATATCTCGCGAACGGATTGACGAACTCGAGGAATTCCTGTTGCATCTGAAAGTAGAAACTCGCCCGATTAGAACGGTATGTGTATTTTTCCCCTGGGTCTTTGTAGTTATTGGTTTCGAGTATCAGACTTGCGAAGATTTTGATGCTTTCTCGACCATTCCTTAACTTCAAACTCCCACATCTCGCGAACGGATTGACGAACTGGAGTAATTCCTGTTGCACCTGAGAGTTGAAACTCGCCCGATTACAACGGTGTGTGTGCTTTTCCCCTAGTCCATTCCAGTTATACGTTTCTAGCATCAGAATTGCGAAAATTTTGATGGTTTCTCAACCGTCTCTCAACTCCAAACTCCCATATCTCGTGAACGGATTGACGAACTCGAGAAATTCCTGTTGCATTTGAAAGCAGAAGCTCGCCCGATTACAAAGGGTTGGGTATTCTTGCCCTAGGCAATAGCAGTTATTGGTTTCGAGTATCAGACTTGTGAAAATTTCGATGGTTCCCTAACCATTCCTTAACTTCAAACTCCCATATCTCGCGAACGGATTGACGAACTCGAGAAACTGCTGCTGCACCTGAAAGTAGAAACTCGCCCGATTACAGTGGTGTGTGTGCTTTTCCCCTAGGCCATTCCAGTTATAGGTTTCGAGTATCAGACCAGCGAAAATTATGATGGTTTCTCAACCATTCCTTAGCTTGAAACTCCTATATCTCGCGAGAGGATTGATGAATCCGAAAATTTCCTGTTGCATCTGAAAGTAGAAACTCGCCCGATTGCAACGGTATGTGTTCTTTTCCCCTAGGCCATTCCAGTTATTCGTTTCTAGCATCAGAATTGCGAAAATTTTGATGGTTTCTCAACCATCTCTTAACTCCAAACTCCCATATCTCGCGAATGGATTGACGAACTGGAGAAATTCCTGTTGCATCTGAAAGTAGAAACTCGCCCGATTACAATGGTATGTGTATTTTTCACCTAGGTCTTTGTAGTTATTGGTTTCGAGTATCAGACTTGCGAAGATTTTGATGCTGTCTCAACCATTCCTTAACTTCAAACTCCCATATCTCGCGAACGGATTGACGAACTCGAGAAATTCCTGTTGCATCTGAAAGCAGAAAGTCGCCCGATTACAAAGGTATGTGTATTTTTTACCTAGGCCATTGTTGTTATTGGTTTCGAGTATCAGACTTGCGAAAATTATGATGGTTCCTTAACCATTCCTTAACTTCAAACTCCCATATCTCGCGAACGGATTGACGAACTCGAGAAATTCCTGTTGCATCTGAAAGTAGAAACTCGCCCGATTACAACGGTGTGTGTGCTTTTCCCCTAGTCCATTCCAGTTATTCGTTTCTAGCATCAGAATTGCGAAAATTTTGATGGTTTCTCAACCGTCTCTCAACTCCAAACTCCCATATCTCGTGAACGGATTGACGAACTCGAGAAATTCCTGTTGCATTTGAAAGCAGAAGCTCGCCAGATTACAACGGTTTGTGTATTCTTGCCCTAGGCAATAGCAGTTATTGGTTTCGAGTATCAGACTTGCGAAAATTTCGATGGTTCCCTAACCATTCCTTAAGTTCAAACTCCCACATCTCGCGAACGGATTGACGAACTGGAGTAATTCCTGTTGCATCTGAAAGTAGAAACTCGCCCGATTGCAACGGTATGTGTTCTTTTCCCCTAGGCCATTCCAGTTATTCGTTTCTAGCATCAGAATTGCGAAAATTTTGATGGTTTCTCAACCGTCTCTTAACTCCAAACTCCCATATCTCGCGAATGGATAGACGAACTGGAGAAATTCCTGTTGCATCTGAAAGTAGAAACTCGCCCGATTACAATGGTATGTGTATTTTTCCCCTAGGTCTTTGTAGTTATTGGTTTCGAGTATCAGACTTGCGAAGATTTTGATGCTGTCTCAACCATTCCTTAACTTCAAACTCCCACATCTCGCGAACGGATTGACGAACTGGAGAAATTCCTGTTGCATCTGAATGTAGAAACTCGCCCGATTACAACGGTGTGTGTAATTTTCCCCTAGGCCATTCCAGTTATTGGTTTCGAGTATCAGACCAGCGAATATTTTGATGGTTTCTCAACCATTCCTGAACTTCAAACTGTCTTATCTCGCGCACGGATTGACGAACTCGAGAAATTCCTGTTGCATCTGAAAGTAGAATCTCGCCCGATTGCATCAGTATGTGGATTTTTCCCCTAGGCCATTGTAGTTATTGGTTTCGCGTATCAGGCTTTCGAAAATTTTGATGGTTTCTCAACCATTCCTTAACTTCAAACTCCCATATCTCGCGAACGGAATGACGAACTCGAGAAATTCCTGTTGCATCTGAAAGTAGAAACTCGCCCGTTTACAATGGCGTGTGTACTTTTCCCCTAGGCCATTCCAGTTATTGGTTTAGCGTATCAGACTTTCGAAAATTTTGATGGTTTCTCAACCATTCCTTAACTTCAAACTCCCATATCTCGCGAACGGAATGACGAACTCGAGAAATTCCTGTTGCATCTGAAAGTAGAAACTCGCCCGATTACAAAGGTGTGTGTACTTTTCCCCTAGGCCATTCCAGTTATAGTTTTCGAGTATCAGACCAGCGAAAATTTTGATGGTTTCTCAACCACTCCTTAACTCCAAACTCCCATATCTCGCGAACGGAATGACGAACTCGAGAAATTCCTGTTGCATCTGAAAGTAGAAACTCGCCCGATTACTATGGTGTGTGTGCTTTTCCCCTAGGCCATTCCAGTTTTTCGTTTCTAGCATCAGAATTGCGAAAATTTTGATGGTATCTCAACCACTCCTTAACTTCAAACTCCCATATCTCGCGAACGGATTGACGAACTCGAGAAATTCCTGTTGCATCTGAAACAGAAACTCGTCCGATTACAATGGTATGTGTATTTTTGCCCTAGGCCTTTGTAGTTATTTGTTTCGAGTATCAGACTTGCGAAAATTTTGTTGGTTTCTCAACCATTCCTTATCTTCAAACTCCCATATCTCGCGAACGGAATGACGAACTCGAGAAATTCCTGTTGCATCTGAAAGTAGAAACTCGCCCGATTACAATGGCGTGCGTACTTTTCCCCTAGGCCATTCCAGTTATTGGTTTCGAGTATCAGACTTGCGAAAATTTTGATGATTTCTCAAGCATTCCTTAACTTCAAGCTCCCATATCTCGCGAACGGATTGGCCAACTCGAGAATTTCCCGTTGCATCTGAAAGTAGAAACACACCCGATTACAAAGGTATGTGTATTCTTCCCCTAGGCCATTGTAGTTATTGGTTTCGCGTATCAGACTTGCTAATATTTTGATTGTTTCTCAAGCATTCCTTAACTTCAAACCTCCCTATCTCGCGAACGGATTGACGAACTCGAGAAATTCCTGTTGCATCTGAAACAGAAACTCGTCCGATTACAATGGTGTGTGTACTTTTCCCCTAGGCCATTCCAGTTGTTGGTTTCGAGTATCAGACTTGCGAAAATTTTGATGGTTTCTCAACCACTCCTTAACTTCAAACTCCCGTATCTCGCGAACAGATTGACGAACTCGAAAAATTCCTGTTGCTTCTGAAAGTAGAAACACGCCCGATTACGAAGGTACATGTATTTTTGCCTAGGCCATAGTAGTCATTGGTCTCGAATATCAGACTTGCGAAAATTTTGATGGTTTCTCAACCATTCCTTAACTTCAAACTCCCATATCTCGCGAACGGATTGACGAACTCGAGAACTTCCGTTTGCATCTGGAAGTAGAAACTCGCCCGATTACAACGGTATGTGCATTTTTCCCTTAGGCCATTGTAGTTATTGGTTTCGAGTATCAGACTTGCGAAAATTTTGATGGTTTCTCAACCACTCCTTAACTTCAAACTCCCATATCTCGCGAACGGATTGACGAACTCGAGAAATTCCTGTTGCTTCTGAAAGTAGAAACACGCCCGATTACGAAGGTACATGTATTTTTGCCTAGGCCATAGTAGTCATTGGTCTCGAATATCAGACTTGCGAAAATTTTGATGGTTTCTCAACCATTCCTTAACTTCAAACTCCCATACCTCGCGAACGGATTGGCGAACTCGAGAAATTCCTGTTGCATCTGAAAGTGGAAACTCGCCCGATTACAATGGTGTGTGTACTTTTCCCCTAGGCCATTCCAGTTATCGGTTTCGAGAATCAGACCAGCAAAAATTTTGATGGTTTCTCAACCATTCCTTAACTTCAAACTCCCATATCTCGCGAACGGACTTAACGAACTCGAGAATTTCCTATTGCATCTGAAAGCAGAAACTCGCCCGATTACAACGGTATGTGTATTTTTGCCCTAGGCCATTGTAGTTATTGGTTTCGAGTATCAAACTTGCGGAAATTTTGATGGTTTCTCAGCCATTCCTTAAATTCGAACTCCCATATCTCGCAAACGGATTGACGAACTCGAGAAATTCCTGTTGCATCTGAAAGGAGAAACTCGCCCGATTACAACGGCGTGTGTACTTTTCCCCTATGCCATTCCAGTAATTCGTTTCTAGCATCAGAATTGCGAAAATTTTGATGGTTTCTCAAGCATTCCTTAACTTCAAACTTCCATATCTCGCGAACGGATTGACGAACTAGAAATTTCCTATTGCATCTGAATGCAGAAACTCGCCCGATTACAACGGTATGTGTATTTTTGCCCTAGGCCATAGTAGTTATTGGATGCGAGTATCAGACTTGCGAAAATTTTGATGATTTTTCAACCATTCCTTAACTTCAAACTGCCATATCTCGCGAACGCATTGACGAACTCGAGAAATTCCTGTTGCATGTGAAAGTAGAATCTCGCCCGATTACAGTGGTATGTGTATTTTTCCTCTAGGCATTTGTAGTTGCTGGTTTCGAGTATCAGACTTGCGAAAATTTTGATGGTTTCTCAACCATTCCTTAACTTCAAACTTCCATATCTCGCGAACGGATTGACGAACTAGAAATTTCCTATTGCATCTGAATGCAGAAACTCGCCCGATTACAACGGTATGTGTACTTTTCCCCTAGGCCATTCCAGTTATTGGTTTCGAGTATCAGACCAGCGAAAATTTTGATGGTTTCTCAAGCATTCCTTAACTTCAAACTCCCATATCCCGCGAACGTTTTGACGAACTAGAAATTTCCTATTGCATCTGAATGCAGAAACTCGCCCGATTACAACGGTATGTGTACTTTTCCCCTAGGCCATTCCAGTTATTGGTTTCGAGTATCAGACTTGCGAAAATTTTGATGGTTTCTCAACCATTCCTTAACTTCAAACTTCCATATCTCGCGAACGGATTGACGAACTAGAAATTTCCTATTGCATCTGAATGCAGAAACTCGCCCGATTACAACGGTATGTGTACTTTTCCCCTAGGCCATTCCAGTTATTGGTTTCGAGTATCAGACCAGCGAAAATTTTGATGGTTTCTCATGCATTCCTTAACTTCAAACTTCCATATCTCGCGAACGCATTGACGAACTCGAGAAATTCCTGTTGCATGTGAAAGTAGAATCTCGCCCGATTAAAATGGTATGTGTATTTTTCCCCTAGGCATTTGTAGTTATTGGTTTCGAGTATCAGACTTGCGAAAACTTGGATGGTTTCTCAACCATTCCTTAACTTCAAACTCCCATATCCCGCGAACGGATTGACGAACTCGAGAAATTCCTGTTGCATGTGAAAGTAGAAAGTCGCCCGATTACAACGGTATGTGTATTTTTCCCCTAGGCCTTTGAAGTTATTGGTTTCGAGTATCAGACATGCGAAAATTTTGATGGTTTCTCAACCATTCCTTATATTCACACTTCCATATCTCGCGAACGTTTTGACGAACTCGAGAATTTCCTATTGCATCTGAAAGCAGAAACTCGCCCGATTACAACGGTATGTGTATTTTTGCCCTAGGCCATAGTAGTTATTGGATGCGAGTATCAGACTTGCGAAAATTTTGATGATTTCTCAACCATTCCTTAACTTCAAACTCCCATATCTCGCGAACGGATTGACGAACTCGAGGAATTCCTGTTGCATCTGAAAGTAGAAACACGCCCCATTACAATGGTGTGTGTACTTTTCCCCTAAGCATTTGTAGTTATTGTTTTCGAGTATCAGACTTGTGAAAATTTTGATGGTTTCTCAACCGTTCCTTAATTTCAAACTCCCATATCTCGCGAACGGATTGAGGAAGTCGAGAAATTCCTGTTGCATCTGAAAGTAGAAACTCGCCCCATTACAATGGAGTGTGTACTTTTCCCCTAGGTCATTCCAGTTATGCTTTTCTAGCATCAGAATTGCGAAAATTTGGATGGCTTCTCAAACATTCCTTAACTTCAAACTCCCATATCTCGCGAACGGATTGACGAACTCGAGAAATTCCTGTTGCATCTGAAAGTCGAAACACGCCCCATTACAAAGGTATGTGTATTTTTCTCCTAGGCCATTGTAGTTATTGGTTTCGCGTATCAGACTTGCGAAAATTTTGATGGTTTCTCAAGCATTCCTTAACTTCAAACTCCCATACCTCGCGAACGGATTGGCGAACTCGAGAAATTCCTGTTGCATCTGAAAGTGGAAACTCGCCCGATTACAATGGTTTGTGTACTTTTCCCCTAGGCCATTCCAGTTGTTGGTTTCGAGTATCAGACTTGCGAAAATTTTGATGGTTTCTCAACCACTCCTTAACTTCAAACTCCCGTATCTCGCGAACGGATTGACGAACTCGAAAAATTCCTGTTGCATCTGAAAGTAGAAACACGCCCGATTACGAAGGTACGTGTATTTTTGCCTAGGCCATAGTAGTCATTGGTCTCGAATATCAGACTTGCGAAAATTTTGATGGTTTCTCAAACATTCCTTAACTTCAAACTCCCATATCTCGCGAACGGATTGACGAACTCGAGAACTTCCGTTTGCATCTGGAAGTAGAAACTCGCCCGATTACAACGGTATGTGTATTTTTCCCCTAGGACATTGTAGTTATTGGTTTCGAGTATCAGACTTGCTAATATTTTGATGGTTCCTCAAGCATTCCTTAACTTCCAACCCCCATATCTCGCGAACGGATTGACGAACTCGAGAAATTCCTATTGCATCTGAAACAGATACTCGTCCGATTACAATGGTATGTGTATTTTTGCCCTAGGCCGCAGTAGTTGTTGGTTTCGAGTATCAGACCAGCGAAAATTTTGATGGTTTCTCATGCATTCCTTAACTTCAAACTTCCATACCTCGCGAACGGATTGACGAACTCGAGAATTTCCTATTGCATCTGACAGCAGAAACTCGCCCGATTACAACGGTATGTGTATTTTTGCCCTAGGCCATAGTAGTTATTGGATGCGAGTATCAGACTTGCGAAAATTTTGATGATTTCTCAACCATTCCTTAACTTCAAACTGCCATATCTCGCGAACGCATTGACGAACTCGAGAAATTCCTGTTGCATCTGAAAGCAGAAACTCGCCCGATTTCAACGGTATGTGCATTTTTGCCCTAGGCCATAGTAGTTATTGGTTTCGAGTATCAGACTTGCGAAAATTTTGATGGTTTCTCAAGCATTCAATAACTTCTAACTCCCATATCTCGCGAACGGATTGACGAACTCGAGAAATTCCTGTTGCATGTGAAAGTAGAATCTCGCCCGATTAAAATGGTATGTGTATTTTTCCCCTAGGCATTTGTAGTTATTGGTTTCGAGTATCAGACTTGCGAAAACTTGGATGGTTTCTCAACCATTCCTTAACTTCAAACTCCCATATCCCGCGAACGGATTGACAAACTCGAGAAATTCCTGTTGCATGTGAAAGTAGAATCTCGCCCGATTACAACGATATGTGTATCTTTCCCCTAGGCCTTTGTAGTTATTGGTTTCGAGTATCAGACTTGCGAAAATTTTGATGGTTTCTCATGCATTCCTTATATTCACACTTCCATATCTCGCGAACGGATTGACGAACTCGAGAAATTCCTGTTGCATCTGAAAGGAGAAACTCGCCCGATTACAACGGCGTGTGTACTTTTCCCCTATGCCATTCCAGTAATTCGTTTCTAGCATCAGAATTGCGAAAATTTTGATGGTTTCTCAAGCATTCCTTAACTTCAAACTTCCATATCTCGCGAACGGATTGACGAACTAGAAATTTCCTATTGCATCTGAATGCAGAAACTCGCCCGATTACAACGGTATGTGTATTTTTGCCCTAGGCCATAGTAGTTATTGGATGCGAATATCAGACTTGCGAAAATTTTGATGATTTTTCAACCATTCCTTAACTTCAAACTGCCATATCTCGCGAACGCATTGACGAACTCGAGAAATTCCTGTTGCATGTGAAAGTAGAATCTCGCCCGATTACAGTGGTATGTGTATTATTCCTCTAGGCATTTGTAGTTGTTGGTTTCGAGTATCAGACTTGCGAAAATTTTGATGGTTTCTCAACCATTCCTTAACTTCAAACTTCCATATCTCGCGAACGGATTGACGAACTAGAAATTTCCTATTGCATCTGAATGCAGAAACTCGCCCGATTACAACGGTATGTGTACTTTTCCCCTAGGCCATTCCAGTTATTGGTTTCGAGTATCAGACCAGCGAAAATTTTGATGGTTTCTCAAGCATTCCTTAACTTCAAACTCCCATATCCCGCGAACGTTTTGACGAACTAGAAATTTCCTATTGCATCTGAATGCAGAAACTCGCCCGATTACAACGGTATGTGTACTTTTCCCCTAGGCCATTCCAGTTATTGGTTTCGAGTATCAGACTTGCGAAAATTTTGATGGTTTCTCAACCATTCCTTAACTTCAAACTTCCATATCTCGCGAACGGATTGACGAACTAGAAATTTCCTATTGCATCTGAATGCAGAAACTCGCCCGATTACAACGGTATGTGTACTTTTCCCCTAGGCCATTCCAGTTATTGGTTTCGAGTATCAGACCAGCGAAAATTTTGATGGTTTCTCATGCATTCCTTAACTTCAAACTTCCATATCTCGCGAACGCATTGACGAACTCGAGAAATTCCTGTTGCATGTGAAAGTAGAATCTCGCCCGATTAAAATGGTATGTGTATTTTTCCCCTAGGCATTTGTAGTTATTGGTTTCGAGTATCAGACTTGCGAAAACTTGGATGGTTTCTCAACCATTACTTAACTTCAAACTCCCATATCCCGCGAACGGATTGACGAACTCGAGAAATTCCTGTTGCATGTGAAAGTAGAAAGTCGCCCGATTACAACGGTATGTGTATTTTTCCCCTAGGCCTTTGAAGTTATTGGTTTCGAGTATCAGACATGCGAAAATTTTGATGGTTTCTCAACCATTCCTTATATTCACACTTCCATATCTCGCGAACGTTTTGACGAACTCGAGAATTTCCTATTGCATCTGAAAGCAGAAACTCGCCCGATTACAACGGTGTGTGTACTTTTCCCTAGGCCATTCCAGTTTTTGGTTTCGAGTATCAGACCAGCGAAAATTTTGATGGTTTCTCAGGCATTCCTTAACTTCAAACTTCCATATCTCGCGAACGGATTGACAAACTCGAGAAATTCCTGTTGCATGTGAAAGTAGAATCTCGCCCGATTACAACGATATGTGTATCTTTCCCCTAGGCCTTTGTAGTTATTGGTTTCTAGCATCAGAATTGCGAAAATTTTGACGGTTTCTCAACCATTCCTTAACTTCAAACTCCCATATTTCGCGAACGGATTGACGAACACGAGAAATTCCGGTTGCATCTGGAAGAAGCAACTCTCCCGATTACAACGGTATGTGTATTTTTGCCCTAGGCCATAGTAGTTATTGGATGCGAGTATCAGACTTGCGAAAATTTTGATGATTTCTCAACCATTCCTTAACTTCAAACTCCCATATCTCGCGAACGCATTGACGAACTCGAGAAATTCCTGTTGCATGTGAAAGTAGAATCTCGCCCGTTTACAATGGTATGTGTATTTTTCCCCTAGGCATTTGTAGCTGTTGGTTTCGAGTATCAGACTTGCGAAAATTTTGATGGTTTCTCAAGCATTCCTTAACTTCAAACTGCCATATCTCGCGAACGCATTGACGAACTAGAAATTTCCTATTGCATCTGAATGCAGAAACTCGCCCGATTACAACGGTATGTGTATTTTTGCCCTAGGCCATAGTAGTTATTGGATGCGAGTATCAGACTTGCGAAAATTTTGATGATTTTTCAACCATTCCTTAACTTCAAACTGCCATATCTCGCGAACGCATTGACGAACTCGAGAAATTCCTGTTGCATGTGAAAGTAGAATCTCGCCCGTTTACAATGGTATGTGTATTTTTCCCCTAGGCATTTGTAGCTGTTGGTTTCGAGTATCAGACTTGCGAAAATTTTGATGGTTTCTCAAGCATTCCTTAACTTCAAACTGCCATATCTCGCGAACGCATTGACGAACTAGAAATTTCCTATTGCATCTGAATGCAGAAACTCGCCCGATTACAACGGTATGTGTACTTTTCCCCTAGGCCATTCCAGTTATTGGTTTCGAGTATCAGACTTGCGAAAATTTTGATGATTTTTCAAACATTCCTTAACTTCAAACTCCCATATCTCGCGAACGGATTGACGAACTCGAGAAATTCCTGTTGCATCTGCAAGTAGAAACTCGCCCGGTTACAACGACATGTGTATTTTTCCCCTAGGCCATTGTAGTTATTGGTTTCGAGTATCAGACTTGCGAAAATTTTGATGGTTTCTCAAGCATTCCTTAACTTCAAACTTCCATATCTCGCGAACGGATTGACGAACTCGAGAATTTCCTATTGCATCTGAATGCAGAAACTCGCCCGATTACAACGGTATGTGTATTTTTGCCCTAGGCCGTAGTAGTTGTTGGTTTCGAGTATCAGACCAGCTAAAATTTTGATGGTTTCTCATGCATTCCTTAATTTCAAACTTCCATATCTCGCGAACGCATTGACGAACTCGAGAAATTCCTGTTGCATGTGAAAGTAGAATCTCGCCCGATTAAAATGGTATGTGTATTTTTCCCCTAGGCATTTGTAGTTATTGGTTTCGAGTATCAGACTTGCGAAAACTTGGATGGTTTCTCAACCATTCCTTAACTTCAAACTCCCATATCCCGCGAACGGATTGACGAACTCGAGAAATTCCTGTTGCATGTGAAAGTAGAAAGTCGCCCGATTACAACGGTATGTGTATTTTTCCCCTAGGCCTTTGAAGTTATTGGTTTCGAGTATCAGACATGCGAAAATTTTGATGGTTTCTCAACCATTCCTTATATTCACACTTCCATATCTCGCGAACGGATTGACGAACTAGAAATTTCCTATTGCATCTGAATGCAGAAACTCGCCCGATTACAACGGTATGTGTACTTTTCCCCTAGGCCATTCCAGTTATTGGTTTCGAGTATCAGACTTGCGAAAATTTTGATGGTTTCCAACCATTCCTTAACTTCAAACTCCCATATCTCGCGAACGGATTGACGAACTCGAGAAATTCCTGTTGCATCTGAAAGTAGAAACTCGCCCGGTTACAACGACATGTGTATTTTTCCCCTAGGCCATTGTAGTTATTGGTTTCGAGTATCAGACTTGCGAAAATTTTGATGATTCCTCAACCATTCCTTAACTTCAAACTCCCATTTCTCGCGAACGCAATGACGAACTCGAAAAATTCCTGTTGTATCTGAACGTAGAAACTCGCCCGATTACAATGGTGTGTGTACTTTTCCCCTAGGCCATTCCAGTTATTGGTTTCGAGTATCAGACCAGCGAAAATTTTGATGGTTTCTCAAGCATTCCTTAACTTCAAACTCCCATATCCCGCGAACGTTTTGACGAACTCGAGAATTTCCTATTGCATCTGAAAGCAGAAACTCGCCCGATTACAACGGTGTGTGTACTTTTCCCCTAGGCCATTCCAGTTTATGGTTTCGAGTATCAGACCAGCGAAAATTTTGATGGTTTCTCAAGCATTCCTTAACTTCAAACTTCCATATCTCGCGAACGGATTGACGAACTCGAGAAATTCCTGTTGCATCTGAAAGCAGAAACTCGCCCGATTTCAACGGTATGTGCATTTTTGCCCTAGGCCATAGTAGTTATTGGTTTCGAGTATCAGACTTGCGAAAATTTTGATGGTTTCTCAAGCATTCAATAACTTCTAACTCCCATATCTCGCGAACGGATTGACGAACTCGAGAAATTCCTGTTGCATCTGAAAGCAGAAACTCGCCCGATTACAACGATATGTGTATCTTTCCCCTAGGCCTTTGTAGTTATTGGTTTGGAGTATCAGACTTGCGAAAATTTTGATGGTTTCTCATGCATTCCGTATATTCACACTTCCATATCTCGCGAACGGATTGACGAACTCGAGAAATTCCTGTTGCATCTGAAAGGAGAAACTCGCCCGATTACAACGGCGTGTGTACTTTTCCCCTATGCCATTCCAGTAATTCGTTTCTAGCATCAGAATTGCGAAAATTTTGATGGTTTCTCAAGCATTCCTTAACTTCAAACTTCCATATCTCGCGAACGGATTGACGAACTAGAAATTTCCTATTGCATCTGAATGCAGAAACTCGCCCGATTACAACGGTATGTGTATTTTTGCCCTAGGCCATAGTAGTTATTGGATGCGAGTATCAGACTTGCGAAAATTTTGATGGTTTCTCAACCATTCCTTAACTTCAAACTCCCATATCTCGCGAACGGATTGACGAACTCGAGAAATTTCTGTTGCATCTGAGAGTAGAAACTCGCCCGGTTACAACGGCATGTGTATTTTTCCCCTAGGCCATTGTAGTTATTGGATTCGCGTATCGGACTTGCGAAAATTTTGATGATTTCTCAACCATTCCTTAACTTCAAACTCCCATATCTCGCGAACGGATTGACGAACTCGAGAAATTCCTGTTGCATGTGAAAGTAAAAAGTCGCCCGATTTCAACGGTATGTGTATATTTCCCCTAGGCCGTTGTAGTTATTGGTTTCGAGTATCAGACTTGCGAAAATTTTGAAGGTTTCTCAACCATTCCACAACTTCAAACTCCCATATCTCGCGAACGGATTGACGAACTCGAGAAATTCCTGTTGCATCTGAAAGTAGAAACTCGCCCGGTTACAACGGCATGTGTATTTTTCCCCTAGGCCATTGTAGTTATTGGATTCGCGTATTGGACTTGCGAAAATTTTGATGATTTCTCAACCATTCCTTAACTTGAAACTCCCATATCTCGCGAACGGATTGACGAACTCGAGAAATTCCTGTTGCATGTGAAAGTAGAAAGTCGCCCGATTTCAACGGTATGTGTATATTTCCCCTAGGCTGTTGTAGTTATTGGTTTCGAGTATCAGACTTGCGAAAATTTTGGTGGTTTCTCATGCAATCCTTAACTTCAAAGTTCCATATCTTGCGAACGGATTGACGAACTCGAGAATTTCCTATTGCATCTGAAAGCAGAAACTCGCCCGATTACAACGGTATGTGTATTTTTTCCTTAGGCCATAGTAGTTATTGGATTCGAGTATCAGACTTGCGAAAATTTTGATGATTTCTCAACCATTCCTTAACTTCAAACTGCCATATCTCGCGAACGCATTGACGAACTCGAGAAATTCCTGTTGCATGTGAAAGTAGAATCTCGCCCGATTACAACGGTATGTGTATTTTTGCCCTAGGCCATAGTAGTTGTTGGTTTCGAGTATCAGACTTGCGAAAATTTTGATGGTTTCTCATGCATTCCTTAACTTCAAACTGCCATATCTCGCGAACGCATTGACGAACAGGAGAAATTCCTGTTGCATGTGAAAGTAGAATCTCGCCCGATTACCATGGTATGTGTATTTTTCCCCTAGGCATTTGTAGTTGCTGGTTTCGAGTATCAGGCTTGCGAAAATTTTGATGGTTTCTCAACCATTCCTTATATTCACACTTCCATATCTCGCGAACGGATTGACGAACTCGAGAAATTCCCGTTGCATGTGAAAGTAGAAAGTCGCCCGATTACAACGGTATGTGTATTTTTCCCCTAGGCCTTTGAAGTTATTGGTTTCGAGTATCAGACTTGCGAAAATTTTGATGGTTTCTCAACCATTCCTTATATTCACACTTCCATATCTCGCGAACGGATTGACGAACTCGAGAAATTCCTGTTGCATCTGAAAGGAGAAACTCGCCCGATTACAACGGCGTGTGTACTTTTCCCCTAGGCCATTCCAGTAATTCGTTTCTAGCATCAGAATTGCGAAAATTTTGATGGTTTCTCAAGCATTCCTTAACTTCAAACTTCCATATCTCGCGAACGGAGTGACGAACTCGAGAATTTCCTATTGCATCTGAAAGTAGAAACTCGCCCGGTTACAACGGCATGTGTATTTTTGCCCTAGGCCATAGTAGTTGTTGGTTTCGAGTATCAGACTTGCGAAAATTTTGATGGTTTCTCATGCATTCCTTAACTTCAAACTTCCATATCTCGCGAACGCATTGACGAACTCGAGAAATTCCTGTTGCATGTGAAAGTAGAATCTCGCCCGATTACAATGGTATGTGTATTTTTCCCCTAGGCATTTGTAATTATTGGTTTCGAGTATCAGACTTGCGAAAATTTTGATGGTTTCTCAACCATTCCTTAACTTCAAACTCCCATATCCCGCGAACGGATTGACGAACTCGAGAAATTCCCGTTGCATGTGAAAGCAGAAAGTCGCCCGATTACAACGGTATGTGTATTTTTCCCCTAGGCCTTTAAAGTTATTGGTTTCGAGTATCAGACTTGCGAAAATTTTGATGGATTCTCAACCATTCCTTATATTCACTTTCCATATCTCGCGAACGGATTGACGAAATCGAGAAATTCCTGTTGCATCTGAAAGGAGAAACTCGCCCGATTACAACGGTATGTGTATTTTTGCCCTAGGCAAAAGTAGTCATTGGTTTCAAGTATCAGACTTGCGTCAATTTTGATGGTTTCTCAGCCATTCCTTAATTTCAAACTCCCATATCCCGCAAACAGATTGACGAACTCGAGAATTTCCTATTGCATCTGAATGCAGAAACTCGCCCGATTACAACGGTATGTGTATTTTTGCCCTAGGCCATAGTAGTTATTGGATGCGAGTATCAGACTTGCGAAAATTTTGATGATTTCTCAACCATTCCTTAACTTCAAACTGCCATATCTCGCGAACGCATTGACGAACTCGAGAAATTCCTGTTGCATGTGAAAGTAGAATCTCGCCCGATTACAATGGTATGTGTATTTTTCCCCTAGGCCATTCCAGTTATTGGATTCGAGTATCAGACCAGCGAAAATTTTGATGGTTTCTCAACCATTCCTTAACTTCAAACTCCCATATCCCGCGAACGGATTGACGAACTCGAGAAATTCCTGTTGCATGTGAAAGTAGAAAGTCGCCCGATTATAACGGTGTGTGTACTTTTCCCCTAGGCCATTCGAGTTGTTGGTTTCGAGTATCAGCCCAGCGAAAATTTTGATGGTTTCTCAAGCATTCCTTAACTTCAAACTTCCATATCTCGCGAACGGATTGACGAAGTCGAGAATTTCCTATTGCACCTGAATGGAGAAACTCGGCCGATTACAACGGTATGTGTATTTTTGCCCAAGGCCATAGTAGTTATTGGATTCGAATATCAGACTTGCGAAAATTTGGATGATTTCTCAACCATTCCTTAACTTCAAACTCCCATATCTCGCGAACGCATTGACGAACTCGAGAAATTCCTGTTGCATCTGAGAGTAGAAACTCGCCCGATTACAAAGATATGTGTGTTTTCCCCCTAGGCCTTTGTAGTTATTGGTTTCGAGTATCAGACTTGCGAAAATTTTGATGGTTTCTCAACCATTCCTTATATTCACACTTCCATATCTCGCGAACGGATTGACGAACTCGAGAAATTCCCGTTGCATGTGAAAGTAGAAAGTCGCCCGATTACAACGGTATGTGTATTTTTCCCCTAGGCCTTTGAAGTTATTGGTTTCGAGTATCAGACTTGCGAAAATTTTGATGGTTTCTCAACCATTCCTTATATTCACACTTCCATATCTCGCGAACGGATTGACGAACTCGAGAAATTCCTGTTGCATGTGAAAGTAGAATCTCGCCCGATTACCATGGTATGTGTATTTTTCCCCTAGGCATTTGTAGTTGTTGGTTTCGAGTATCAGGCTTGCGAAAATTTTGATGGTTTCTCAACCATTCCTTATATTCACACTTCCATATCTCGCGAACGGATTGACGAACTCGAGAAATTCCCGTTGCATGTGAAAGTAGAAAGTCGCCCGATTACAACGGTATGTGTATTTTTCCCCTAGGCCTTTGAAGTTATTGGTTTCGAGTATCAGACTTGCGAAAATTTTGATGGTTTCTCAACCATTCCTTATATTCACACTTCCATATCTCGCGAACGGATTGACGAACTCGAGAAATTCCTGTTGCATCTGAAAGGAGAAACTCGCCCGATTACAACGGCGTGTGTACTTTTCCCCTAGGCCATTCCAGTAATTCGTTTCTAGCATCAGAATTGCGAAAATTTTGATGGTTTCTCAAGCATTCCTTAACTTCAAACTTCCATATCTCGCGAACGGAGTGACGAACTCGAGAATTTCCTATTGCATCTGAAAGTAGAAACTCGCCCGGTTACAACGGCATGTGTATTTTTCCCCTAGGCCATTGTAGTTATTGGATTCGCGTATCGGACTTGCGAAAATTTTGATGGTTTCTCATGCATTCCTTAACTTCAAACTTCCATATCTCGCGAACGGATTGACGAACTCGAGAATTTCCTATCGCATCTGACAGCAGAAACTCGCCTGATTACAACGGTACGTGTATTTTTGCCCTAGGCCATAGTAGTTATTGGATGCGAGTATCAGACTTGCGAAAATTTTGATGATTTCTCAACCATTCCTTAACTTCAAACTGCCATATCTCGCGAACGCATTGACGAACTCGAGAAATTCCTGTTGCATGTGAAAGTAGAATCTCGCCCGATTACAATGGTATGTGTATTTTTCCCCTAGGCATTTGTAATTATTGGTTTCGAGTATCAGACTTGCGAAAATTTTGATGGTTTCTCAACCATTCCTTAACTTCAAACTCCCATATCCCGCGAACGGATTGACGAACTCGAGAAATTCCCGTTGCATGTGAAAGCAGAAAGTCGCCCGATTACAACGGTATGTGTATTTTTCCCCTAGGCCTTTAAAGTTATTGGTTTCGAGTATCAGACTTGCGAAAATTTTGATGGATTCTCAACCATTCCTTATATTCACTTTCCATATCTCGCGAACGGATTGACGAAATCGAGAAATTCCTGTTGCATCTGAAAGGAGAAACTCGCCCGATTACAACGGTATGTGTATTTTTGCCCTAGGCAAAAGTAGTCATTGGTTTCAAGTATCAGACTTGCGTCAATTTTGATGGTTTCTCAGCCATTCCTTAATTTCAAACTCCCATATCCCGCAAACAGATTGACGAACTCGAGAATTTCCTATTGCATCTGAATGCAGAAACTCGCCCGATTACAACGGTATGTGTATTTTTGCCCTAGGCCATAGTAGTTATTGGATGCGAGTATCAGACTTGCGAAAATTTTGATGATTTCTCAACCATTCCTTAACTTCAAACTGCCATATCTCGCGAACGCATTGACGAACTCGAGAAATTCCTGTTGCATGTGAAAGTAGAATCTCGCCCGATTACAATGGTATGTGTATTTTTCCCCTAGGCCATTCCAGTTATTGGTTTCGAGTATCAGACCAGCGAAAATTTTGATGGTTTCTCAACCATTCCTTAACTTCAAACTCCCATATCCCGCGAACGGATTGACGAACTCGAGAAATTCCTGTTGCATGTGAAAGTAGAAAGTCGCCCGATTATAACGGTGTGTGTACTTTTCCCCTAGGCCATTCGAGTTGTTGGTTTCGAGTATCAGCCCAGCGAAAATTTTGATGGTTTCTCAAGCATTCCTTAACTTCAAACTTCCATATCTCGCGAACGGATTGACGAACTCGAGAATTTCCTATTGCACCTGAATGGAGAAACTCGGCCGATTACAACGGTATGTGTATTTTTGCCCAAGGCCATAGTAGTTATTGGATTCGAATATCAGACTTGCGAAAATTTGGATGATTTCTCAACCATTCCTTAACTTCAAACTCCCATATCTCGCGAACGCATTGACGAACTGGAGAAATTCCTGTTGTATCTGAAAGTAGTAACTCGCCCGATTACAATGGTGTGTGTACTTTTCCCCTAGGCCATTCCTGTTATTGGTTTCGAGTATCAGACTTGCGAAAATTTTGATAGTTTCTCAACCATTCCTTAACTTCACACTTCCATATCTCGCGAACGGATTGACGTACTCGAGAATTTCCTATTGCATCTGAAAGCAGAAACTCGCCCGATTACAACGGTACGTGTATTTTTCCCCTAGGCCTTTGTAGTTATTGGTTTCGAGTATCAGAATTGCGAAAATTTTGATGGTTTCTCAACCATTCCTTAACTCCAAACTCCCATATGTCGCGAACGGATTGACGCACTCGAGAAATTCCTGTTGCATCTGAAAGCAGAAACTCGCCCGAATACAATGGTGTGTGTACTTTTCCCCTAGGCCATTCCAGTTATTGTTTTCGAGTATCAGACCAGCGAAAATTTTGATGGTCTCTCAACCATTCCTTAATTTCAAACTCCCATATCTCGCGAACGGATTGACGAACTCGAGAATTTCCTATTGCTTCTGAAAGCAGAAACTCGCCCGATTACAACGGTGTGTGTACTTTTCCCCTAGGCCATTCCACTTATTGGTTTCGAGAATCAGACTTGCGAAAATTTTGATGGATTATCAACCATTCCTTAACTTCCAACTCCCATATCTCGCGATCGGATTGACGAACTCGAGAATTTCCTATTGCATCTGAAAGCAGAAACTCGCCCGATTACAACGGTATGTGTATTTTTGCCCTAGGCCATAGTAGTTATTGGATTCGAGTATCAGACTTGCGAAAATTTTGATGATTTCTCAACCATTCCTTAACTTCAAACTCCCATATCTCGCGAACGCATTGACGAACTGGAGAAATTCCTGTTGTATCTGAAAGTAGTAACTCGCCCGATTACAATGGTGTGTGTACTTTTCCCCTAGGCCATTCCTGTTATTGGTTTCGAGTATCAGACTTGCGAAAATTTTGATAGTTTCTCAACCATTCCTTAACTTCACACTTCCATATCTCGCGAACGGATTGACGAACTCGAAAATTTCCTATTGCATCTGAAAGGAGAAACTCGCCCGATTACAACGGTATGTGTATTTTTGCCCAAGGCCATAGTAGTTATTGGATTCGAATATCAGACTTGCGAAAATTTGGATGATTTCTCAACCATTCCTTAACTTCAAACTCCCATATCTCGCGAACGCATTGACGAACTCGAGAAATTCCTGTTGCATCTGAGAGTAGAAACTCGCCCGATTACAAAGATATGTGTGTTTTCCCCCTAGGCCTTTGTAGTTATTGGTTTCGAGTATCAGACTTGCCAAAATTTTGATGGTTTCTCAACCATTCCTTAACTTCAAACTCCCATATCTCGCGAATGCATTGACGAACTCGAAAAATTCCTGTTGTATCTGAAAGTAGAAACTCGCCCGATTACAATGGTGTGTGTACTTTTCCCCTAGGCCATTCCAGTTATTGGTTTCGAGTATCAGACCAGCGAAAATTTTGATGGTTTCTCAACCATTCCTTAACTTCAAACTCCCATATCTCGCGAACGGATTGACGAACTCGAGAAATTCCTATTGCATGTGAAAGAAGAAAGTCGCCCGATTTCAACGGTATGTGTATCTTTCCCCTAGGCCATTGTAGTTATTGGTTTCGAGTATCAGACTTGCGAAAATTTTGATGGTGTCTCATGCATTCCTTAACTTCAAACTTCCATATCTCGCGAACGGATTGACGAACTCGAGAATTTCCTATTGCATCTGAAAGCAGAAACTCGCCCGATTACAAGGGTATGTGTACTTTTCCCCTAGGCCATTCCAGTTATTGTTTTCGAGTATCAGACTTGCGAAAATTTTGATGGTTTCTCAAGCATTCCTTAACTTCAAACTTCCATATCTCGCGAACGGATTGACGAACTCGAGAATTTCCTGTTGCATCTGAAAGTAGAAACTCGCCCGATTACAAAGATATGTGTGTTTTCCCCGTAGGCCTTTGTAGTTATTGGTTTCGAGTATCAGACTTGCGAAAATTTTGATGGTCTCTCAACCATTCCTTAACTTCAAACTCCCTTATCTCGCGAACGGATTGACGAACTCGAGAATTTCCTATTGCATCTGAAAGCAGAAACTCGCCCGATTACAACGGTGTGTGTACTTTTCCCCTAGGCCATTCCACTTATTGGATTCGAGTATCAGACTTGCGAAAATTTTGTTGATTTCTCAACCATTCCTTAACTTCAAACTGCTATATCTCGCGAACGCATTGACGAACTCGAGAAATTCCTATTGCATCTGAAAGCAGAAACTCGCCCGATTACAACGGTACGTATATTTTTCCCCTAGGCCTTTGCAGTTATTGGTTTCGAGTATCAGACCAGCGAAAATTTTGATGGTTTCTCAACCATTCCTTAACTTCAAACTCCCATATCTCGCGAACGGATTGACGAACTCGAGAAATTCCTATTGCATGTGAAAGAAGAAAGTCGCCCGATTTCAACGGTATGTGTATCTTTCCCCTAGGCCATTGTAGTTATTGGTTTCGAGTATCAGACTTGCGAAAATTTTGATGGTTTCTCATGCATTCCTTAACTTCAAACTTCCATATCTCGCGAACGGACTGACGAACTCGAGAATTTCCTATTGCATCTGAAAGCAGAAACTCGCCCGATTACAACGGTATGTATATTTTTGCCCTAGGCCATAGTAGTTTTTGGTTTCGAGTATCAGACTTGCGAAAATTGTGATGGTTTCTCAACCATTCCATAACTTCAAACTCCCATATCTCGCGAACGCATTGACGAACTGGAGAAATTCCTGTTGTATCTGAAAGTAGTAACTCGCCCGATTACAATGGTGTGTGTACTTTTCCCCTAGGCCATTCCAGTTATTGGTTTCGAGTATCAGACTTGCGAAAATTTTGATGGTTTCTCAACCATTCCTTAACTTCAAAGTCCCATATCTCGCGAACGGATTGACGAACTCGAGAAATTCCTGTTGCATCTGAAAGTAGAAACTCACCCGATTACAACGGTATGTGTATTTTTCCCCTAGGCCATTGTAGTTATTCGTTTCGAGTATCAGACTTGCGAAAATTTTGATGGTTTCTCAACCATTCCTTAACTTCACACTTCCATATCTCGCGAACGGATTGACGAACTCGAGAATTTCCTATTGCATCTGAAAGCAGAAAATCGCCCGATTACAACGGTATGTGTATTTTTCCCCTAGGCCTTTGTAGTTATTGGTTTCGAGTATCAGACTTGCGAAAATTTTGTTGGTTTCTCAACCATTCCTTAACTTCAAACTCCCATATGTCGCGAACGGATTGACGCACTCGAGAAATTCCTGTTGCATCTGAAAGCAGAAACTCGCCCGAATACAATGGTGTGTGTACTTTTCCCCTAGGCCATTCCAGTTATTGGTTTCGAGTATCAGACCAGCGAAAATTTTGATGGTTTCTCAACCATTCCTTAACTTCACACTTCCATATCTCGCGAACGGATTGACGAACTCGAGAATTTCCTATTGCATATGAAAGCAGAATCTCGCCCGATCACAACGGTATGTGTATTTTTCGCCTAGGCCATTGTAGTTATTGGTTTCGAGTATCAGACATGCGAAAATTTTGATGGTTTTTCAACCATTCCTTAAATTCCAACTCCCATATCTCGCGATCGGATTGACGAACTCGAGAATTTCCTATTGCATCTGAAAGCAGAAATTCGTCCGATTACAACGGTATGTATATTTTTGCCCTAGGCCATAATAGTTATTGGTTTCGTGTATCAGACTTGCGAAAATTGTGATGGTTTCTCAACCATACCTTAACTTCAAACTCCCATATCTCATGAACGGATTAACGAACTCGAGAAATTCCTGTTGCATCTGAAAGTAGAAACTCGCCCGATTACAAAGATATGTGTGTTTTCCCCGTAGGCCTTTGTAGTTATTGGTTTCGAGTATCAGACTTGCGAAAATTTTGATGGTTTCTCAACCATTCCTTAACTTCAAACTCCCATTTCTCGCGAACGGATTGACGAACTCGAGAAATTCCTGTTGCATCTGAAAGTTAAAACTCGCCCGATTACAACGGTGTGTGTACTTTTCCTCTAGGCCATTCCAGTTATTGGTTTCGAGTATCAGACCAGCGAAAATTTTGATGGTTTCTCAACCATTCCTTAACTTCAAACTCCCATATCTCGCGATCGGATTGACGTACTCGAGAATTTCCTATTGCATCTGAAAGCAGAAACTCGCCCGATTACAACGGTACGTGTATTTTTGCCCTAGGCCATAGTAGTTATTGGATTCGAGTATCAGACTTGCGAAAATTTTGATGATTTCTCAACCATTCCTTAACTTCAAACTCCCATATGTCGCGAACGGATTGACGCACTCGAGAAATTCCTGTTGCATCTGAAAGCAGAAACTCTCCCGAATAAAATGGTGTGTGTACTTTTCCCCTAGGCCATTCCAGTTATTGTTTTCCAGTATCAGACCAGCGAAAATTTTGATGGTCTCTCAACCATTCCTTAATTTCAAACTCCCATATCTCGCGAACGGATTGACGAACTCGAGAATTTCCTATTGCTTCTGAAAGCAGAAACTCGCCCGATTACAACGGTGTGTGTACTTTTCACCTAGGCCATTCCACTTATTGGTTTCGAGAATCAGACTTGCGAAAATTTTGATGGTTTATCAACCATTCCTTAACTTCCAACTCCCATATCTCGCGATCGGATTGACGAACTCGAGAATTTCCTATTGCATCTGAAAGCAGAAACTCGCCCGATTACAACGGTATGTGTATTTTTGCCCTAGGCCATAGTAGTTATTGGATTCGAGTATCAGACTTGCGAAAATTTTGATGATTTCTCAACCATTCCTTAACTTCAAACTCCCATATCTCGCGAACGCATTGACGAACTGGAGAAATTCCTGTTGTATCTGAAAGTAGTAACTCGCCCGATTACAATGGTGTGTGTACTTTTCCCCTAGGCCATTCCTGTTATTGGTTTCGAGTATCAGACTTGCGAAAATTTTGATAGTTTCTCAACCATTCCTTAACTTCACACTTCCATATCTCGCGAACGGATTGACGAACTCGAAAATTTCCTATTGCATCTGAAAGGAGAAACTCGCCCGATTACAACGGTGTGTGTACTTTTCCCCTAGGCCATTCCAGTTGTTGGTTTCGAGTATCAGACCAGCGAAAATTTTGATGGTTTCTCAAGCATTCCTTAACTTCAAACTTCCATATCTCGCGAACGGATTGACGAACTCGAGAATTTCCTGTTGCATCTGAAAGTAGAAACTCGCCCGATTACAAAGATATGTGTGTTTTCCCCGTAGGCCTTTGTAGTTATTGGTTTCGAGTATCAGACTTGCGAAAATTTTGATGGTTTCTCAACCATTCCTTAACTTCAAACTCCCATATGTCGCGAACGGATTGACGCACTCGAGAAATTCCTGTTGCATCTGAAAGCAGAAACTCGCCCGAATACAATGGTGTGTGTACTTTTGCCCTAGGCCATTCCAGTTATTGGTTTCGCGTATCAGACCAGCGAAAATTTTGATGGTCTCTCAACCATTCCTTAACTTCAAACTCCCTTATCTCGCGAACGGATTGACGAACTCGAGAATTTCCTATTGCATCTGAAAGCAGAAACTCGCCCGATTACAACGGTGTGTGTACTTTTCCCCTAGGCCATTCCACTTATTGGATTCGAGTATCAGACTTGCGAAAATTTTGTTGATTTCTCAACCATTCCTTAACTTCAAACTGCTATATCTCGCGAACGCATTGATGAACTCGAGAAATTCCTATTGCATCTGAAAGCAGAAACTCGCCCGATTACAACGGTACGTATATTTTTCCCCTAGGCCTTTGCAGTTATTGGTTTCGAGTATCAGACCAGCGAAAATTTTGATGGTTTCTCAACCATTCCTTAACTTCAAACTCCCATATCTCGCGAACGGATTGACGAACTCGAGAAATTCCTATTGCATGTGAAAGAAGAAAGTCGCCCGATTTCAACGGTATGTGTATCTTTCCCCTAGGCCATTGTAGTTATTGGTTTCGAGTATCAGACTTGCGAAAATTTTGATGGTTTCTCATGCATTCCTTAACTTCAAACTTCCATATCTCGCGAACGGACTGACGAGCTCGAGAATTTCCTATTGCATCTGAAAGCAGAAACTCGCCCGATTACAACGGTATGTATATTTTTGCCCTAGGCCATAGTAGTTTTTGGTTTCGAGTATCAGACTTGCGAAAATTGTGATGGTTTCTCAACCATTCCTTCACTTCAAACTCCCATATCTCGCGAACGCATTGACGAACTGGAGAAATTCCTGTTGTATCTGAAAGTAGTAACTCGCCCGATTACAATGGTGTGTGTACTTTTCCCCTAGGCCATTCCAGTTATTGGTTTCGAGTATCAGACTTGCGAAAATTTTGATGGTTTCTCAACCATTCCTTAACTTCAAAGTCCCATATCTCGCGAACGGATTGACGAACTCGAGAAATTCCTGTTGCATCTGAAAGTAGAAAATCGCCCGATTACAACGGTATGTGTATTTTTCCCCTAGGCCTTTGTAGTTATTGGTTTCGAGTATCAGACTTGCGAAAATTGTGATGGTTTCTCAACCATTCCTTAATTTCAAACTCCCATTTCTCGCGAACGGATTGACGAACTCGAGAAATTCCTGTTGCATCTGAAAGTTAAAACTCGCCCGATTACAACGGTGTGTGTACTTTTCCTCTAGGCAATTCCAGTTATTGGTTTCGAGTATCAGAACAGCGAAAATTTTGATGGTTTCTCAACCATTCCTTAACTTCAAACTCCCATATCTTGCGAACAGATTGACGAACTCGAGAAATTCCTGTTGCAGGTGAAAGTAGAAAGTCGCCCGATTTCAACGGTATGTGTATCTATCCCCTAGGCCTTTGTAGTTATTGGTTTCGAGTATCAGACTTGCGAAAATTTTGATGGTTTCTCATGCATTCCTTAACTTCACACTTCCATATCTCGCGAACGGATTGACGAACTCGAGAATTTCCTATTGCATCTGAAAGCAGAAACTCGCCCGATTACAACGGTATGTGTATTTTTGCCCTAGGCCATAGTAGTTATTGGATTCGAGTATCCGACTTGCGAAAATTTTGACGATTTCTCAACCATTCCTTAAGTTCAAACTCCCATATCTCGCGAACGCATTGACGAACTGGAGAAATTCCTGTTGTATCTGAAAGTAGTAACTCGCCCGATTACAATGGTGTGTGTACTTTTCCCCTAGGCCATTCCAGTTATTGGTTTCGAGTATCAGACTTGCGAAAATTTTGATGGTTTCTCAACCATTCCTTAACTTCAAAGTCCCATATCTCGCGAACGGATTGACGAACTCGAGAAATTCCTGTTGCATCTGAAAGTAGAAACTCACCCGATTTCAACGGTATGTGTATCTATCCCCTAGGCCTTTGTAGTTATTGGTTTCGAGTATCAGACTTGCGAAAATTTTGATGGTTTCTCATGCATTCCTTAACTTCACACTTCCATATCTCGCGAACGGATTGACGAACTCGAGAATTTCCTATTGCATCTGAAAGCAGAAACTCGCCCGATTACAGCGGTATGTATATTTTTGCCCTAGGCCATAGTAGTTATTGGTTTCGTGTATCAGACTGGCGAAAATTGTGATGGTTTCTCAACCATTCCTTAACTTCAAACTCCCATATCTCGCGAACGGATTAACGAACTCGAAAAATTCCTGTTGCATCTGAAAGTAGAAACTCGCCCGATTACAAAGATATGTGTGTTTTCCCCGTAGGCCTTTGTAGTTATTGGTTTCGAGTATCAGACTTGCGAAAATTTTGATGGTTTCTCAACCATTCCTTAACTTCACACTTCCATATCTCGCGAACGGATTGACGAACTCGAGAATTTCCTATTGCATCTGAAAGGAGAAACTCGCCCGATTACAACGGTGTGTGTACTTTTCCCCTAGGCCATTCCAGTTGTTGGTTTCGAGTATCAGACCAGCGAAAATTTTGATGGTTTCTCAAGCATTCCTTAACTTCAAACTTCCATATCTCGCGATCGGATTGACAAACTCGAGAATTTCCTATTGCATCTGAAAGCAGAAACTCGCCCGATTACAACGGCACGTGTATTTTTCCCCTAGGCCTTTGTAGTTATTGGTTTCGAGTATCAGACTTGCGATAATTTTGATGGTTTCTCACGCATTCCTTAACTTCAAAGTCCCATATCTCGCGAACGGATTGACGAACTCGAGAAATTCCTGTTGCATGTGAAAGTAGAAAGTCGCCCGATTTCAACGGTATGTGTATTTTTCCTCTAGGCCATTGTGGTTATTGGTTTCGAGTATCAGACTTGCGAAAATTTTGATGGTTTCTCAACCATTCCTTAACTTCACACTTCCATATCTCGCGAACGGATTGACGAACTCGAGAAATTCCTGTTGCATCTGAAAGTTAAAACTCGCCCGATTACAATGGTGTGTGTACTTTTCCCCTAGGCCATTCCAGTTATTGGTTTCGAGTATCAAACCAGCGAAAATTTTGATGGTTTCTCAACCATTCCTTAACTTCAAACTCCCATATCTCGCGAACAGATTGACGAACTCGAGAAATTCCTGTTGCATGTGAAAGTCGCCCGATTTCAACGGTATGTGTATCTATCCCCTAGGCCTTTGTAGTTGTTGGTTTCGAGTATCAGACTTGCGAAAATTTTGATGGTTTCTCATGCATTCCTTAACTTCAAACTCCCATTTCTCGCGAACGGATTGACGAACTCGAGAAATTCCTGTTGCATCTGAAAGTTAAAACTCGCCCGATTACAATGGTGTGTGTACTTTTCCCCTAGGCCATTCCAGTTATTGGTTTCGAGTATCAAACCAGCGAAAATTTTGATGGTTTCTCAACCATTCCTTAACTTCAAACTCCCATATCTCGCGAACAGATTGACGAACTCGAGAAATTCCTGTTGCATGTGAAAGTCGCCCGATTTCAACGGTATGTGCATTTTTCCCCTAGGCCTTTGTAGTTATTGGTTTCGCGTATCAGACTTGCGAACATTTTGATGGTTTCTCATGCATTCCTTAACTTCAAACGTCCATATCTCGCGAACGGATTGACGAACTCGAGAATTTCCTATTGCATCTGAAAGAAGAAACTCGCCCGATTACAATGGTTTGTGTATTTTTGCCCTAGGCCATAGTAGTTATTGGATTCGAGTATCAGACTTGCGAAAATTTTGATGGTTTCTCAACCATTCCTTAACGTCAAACACCCATTTCTCGCGAACGGATTGACGAACTCGAGAAATTCCTGTTGCATCTGAAAGTTAAAACTCGCCCGATTACAATGGTATGTGTACTTTTCCCCTAGGCCATTCCAGTTATTGGTTTCGAGTATCAGACTTGCGAAAATTTTGATGGTTTCTCAATCATTCCTTAACTTCAAACTTCCATATCTCGCGAACGGATTGACGAACTCGAGAATTTCCTATTGCATCTGAAAGAAGAAACTCGCCCGATTACAACGGTATGTGCATTTTTGCCCTAGGCCATAGTGGTTATTGGTTTCGAGTATCAGACTTGCGAAAATTGTGATGGTTTCACAACCATTCCTTAACTTCAAACTCCCATATCTCGCGAACGGATTGACGAACTCGAGAAATTCCTGTTGCATGTGGAAGTAGAAACTCGTCCGATTACAACGGTGTGTGTATTTTTCCACTAGGCCTTTGTAGTTATTGGTTTCGAGTATCAGACTTGCGAAAATTTTGATGGTCTCTCAACCATTCCCTAACTTCAAACTCGCATATCTCGCGAACGGATTGACGAACTCGAGAATTTCCTATTGCATCTGAAAGCAGAAACTCGCCCGATTACAACGGTGTGTGTACTTTTCCCCTAGGGCATTCCAGTTGTTGGTTTCGAGTATCAGACCAGCGAAAATTTTGTTGGTTTCTCAAGCATTCCTTAACTTCAATCTCCCATATCTCGCGAACGGATTGACGAACTCGAGAAATTCCTGTTGCATGTGAAAGTAGAAAGTCGCCCGATTTCAACGGTATGTGTATTTTTCCTCTAGGCCATTGTGGTTAGTGGTTTCGAGTATCAGACTTGCGAAAATTTTGATGGTTTCTCAACCATTCCTTAACTTCACACTTCCATATCTCGCGAACGGAGTGACGAACTCGAGAATTTCCTATTGCATCTGAAAGCAGAAACTCGCCCGATTACAACGGTACGTGTATCTTTCCCCTAGGCCTTTGTAGTTATTGGTTTCGAGTATCAGACTTGCGAAAATTTTGATTGTTTCTCAACCATTCCTTAACTTCAAACTCCCATTTCTCGCGAACGGATTGACGAACACGAGAAATTCCTGTTGCATCTGAAAGTTAAAACTCGCCCGATTACAATGGTGTGTGTACTTTTCCCCTAGGCCATTCCAGTTATTGGTTTCGAGTATCAAACCAGCGAAAATTTTGATGGTTTCTCAACCATTCCTTAACTTCAAACTCCCATATCTCGCGAACAGATTGACGAACTCGAGAAATTCCTGTTGCATGTGAAAGTCGCCCGATTTCAACGGTGTGTGTATCTATCCCCTAGGCCTTTGTAGTTGTTGGTTTCGAGTATCAGACTTGCGAAAATTTTGATGGTTTCTCATGCATTCCTTAACTTCAAACTTCCATATCTCGCGAACGGATTGACGAACTCGAGAATTTCCTATTGCATCTGAAAGCAGAAACTCGCCCGGTTACAATGGTTTGTGTATTTTTGCCCTAGGCCATAGTAGTTATTGGATTCGAGTATCAGACTTGCGAAAATTTTGATGGTTTCTCAACCATTCCTTAACTTCAAACTCCCATTTCTCGCGAACGGATTGACGAACTCGAGAAATTCCTGTTGCATCTGAAAGCAGAAACTCGCCCGATTACAACGGTATGTATATTTTTGCCCTAGGCCATAGTAGTTATTGGTTTCGAGTATCAGACTTGCGAAAATTGTGATGGTTTCTCAACCATTCCTTAACTTCCAACTCCCATATCTCGCGATCGGATTGACGAACTCGAGAATATCCTATTGCATCTGAAAGCAGAAGCTCGCCCGATTACAACGGTATGTGTATTTTGCCCCTAGGCCATTGTAGTTATTGGTTCCTAGCATCAGAATTGCGAAAATTTTGATGGTTTCTCAACCATTCCTTATCTTCAATCTCCCATATCTCGCGAACGGAATGACGAACTCGAGAAATTCCTGTTGCATCTGAAAGTGGAAACTCGCCCGATTACAAAGGTATGTGCATTTTTCCCCTATGCCTTTGTAGTTATTGGTTTCGAGTATCAGACTTGCGAAAATTTTGATGGTTTCTCAACCATTCCTTAACTTCAAACTACCATATCTCGCGAACGGATTGACGAACTCGAGAATTTCCTATAGCATCTGAAAGCAGAAACCCGCCCGATTACAACGATACGTGAATTTTTGACCTAGGCCATTCCAGTTATTGGTTTCGAGTACCAGACTTGCGAAAATTTTGATGGTTTCTCAAGCATTCCATAACATCTAACTCCCATATCTCGGGAACGGATTGACGAACTCGAGAAATTCCTGTTGCATCTGAAAGCAGAATCTCGCCTGATTACAACGGTATGTGTATTTTTCCCCTAGGCTATTGTAGTTGTTGGTTTCTAGCATCAGACTTGCGAAAATTTTGATGGTTTCTCAACCATTCCTTAACTTCAAACTACCATATCTCGCGAACGGATTGACGAACTCGAGAATTTCCTATTGCATCTGAAAGCAGAAACACGCCCGATTACAACGGTACGTGCATTTTTGACCTAGGCCATTCCAGTTATTGGTTTCGAGTATCAGACCAGCGAAAATTTTGAAGGTTTCTCAACCATTCCTTAACTTCAAACTCCCATATCTCGCGAACGGATTGACGAATTCGAGAAATTCCTGTTGCATCTGAAAGCAGAAACTCGCCCGATTTCAACGGTATGTGCATTTTTGCCCTATGCCTTTGTAGTTATTGGTTTCGAGTATCAGACTTGCGAAAATTTTGATGGTTTCTCAAGCATTCCTTAACTTCAAACTCCCATATCTCGCGAACAGATTGACGAACTCGAGAATTTCCTATTGCATCTGAAAGCAGAAACTCGCCCGATTACAATGGTACGTGTATTTTTCCCCAAGGCCTTTGTAGTTATTGGCTTCGAGTATCAGACTTGCGATAATTTTGATGGTTTCTCAAGCATTCCTTAACTTCAAACTCCCACATCTCGCGAACGGATTGACGAACTCGAGAATTTCCTATTGCATCTGAAAGAAGAAACACGCCCGATTACAATGGTACGTGTATTTTTGACCTAGGCCATTCCAGTTATTGGTTTCGAGTATCAGACCAGCGAAAATTTTGAAGGTTTCTCAACCATTCCTTAACTTCAAACTCCCATATCTCGCGAACGGAATGACGAACTCGAGAAATTCCTGTTGCATCTGAAAGCAGAAATTTGGCCCGATTACAACGGTACGTGTATTTTTCCCCAAGCCCTTTGTAGTTATTGGTTTCGAGTATCAGGCCTGCGAAAATTTTGATGGTTTCACAACCATTCCTTAAGTTCAAACTCCCATATCTCTCGAACGGAATGACGAACTCGAGAAATTCCTGTTGCATCTGAAAGTAGAAACTCGCCCGATTACAAAGGTATGTGTATTTTTGCCCTAGTCCATAGTTATTATTGGATTCGAGTATCAGACTTGCGAAAATTTTGATGGTTTCTCAAACATTCCTTAACTTCAAACTCCCATATCTCGCGAACGGATTGACGAACTCGAGATATTCCTGTTGCATCTGAAAGCAGAAACTCGCCCGATTTCAACGGTATGGGTATTTTTCCCCTAGGCCATTGTAGTTATCGGTTTCTAGCATCAGAAATGCGAAAATTTTGATGGATTCTCAAACATTCCTTAGCTTCAAACTACTATATTTCGCGAACGGATTGACGAACTCGAGAAGTTCCTATTGCATCTGAAAGCAGAAACACGCCCGATTACAACGGTATGTGTATTTTTGACCTAGGCCATTCCAGTTATTGGTTTCGAGTATCAGACTTGCGAAAATTGTGATGGTTCCTCAACCATTCCTTAATTTCAAACTCCCATATCTCGCGAACGGATTGACGAACTCGAGAAATTCCTGTTGCATCTGAAAGTGGAAACTCGCCCGATTACAAAGGTATGTGCATTTTTCCCCTATGCCTTTGTAGTTATTGGTTTCGAGTATCAGACTTGCGAAAATTTTGATGGTTTCTCAACCATTCCTTAAGTTCAAACTCCCATATCTCTCGAACGGAATGACGAACTCGAGAAATTCCTGTTGCATCTGAAAGCTGCAACTCGCCCGATTACAACGGTATGTGTATTTTTGCCCTAGTCCATAGTTATTATTGGATTCGAGTATCAGACTTGCGAAAATTTTGATGGTTTCTCAAGCATTCCTTAACTTCAAACTCCCATATCTCGCGAACGGATTGATGAACTCGAGATATTCCTGTTGCATCTGAAAGCAGAAACTCGCCCGATTTCAACGGTATGTGTATTTTTCCCCTAGGCCATTGTAGTTATCGGTTTCTAGCATCAGAAATGCGAAAATTTTGATGGATTCTCAAACATTCCTTAGCTTCAAACTACTATATTTCGCGAACGGATTGACGAACTCGAGAAGTTCCTATTGCATCTGAAAGCAGAAACACGCCCGATTACAACGGTATGTGTATTTTTGACCTAGGCCATTCCAGTTATTGGTTTCGAGTATCAGACTTGCGAAAATTGTGATGGTTCCTCAACCATTCCTTAATTTCAAACTCCCATATCTCGCGAACGGATTGACGAACTCGAGAAGTTCCTATTGCATCTGAAAGCAGAAACACGCCCGATTACAACGGTATGTGTATTTTTGACCTAGGCCATTCCAGTTATTGGTTTCGAGTATCAGACTTGCGAAAATTGTGATGGTTCCTCAACCATTCCTTAATTTCAAACTCCCATATCTCGCGAACGGATTGACGAACTCGAGAAATTCCTGTTGCATCTGAAAGTAGAAACTCGCACGATTACAATGGTGTGTGTACTTTTCCCCTAGGCCATTCCAGTTATTGGTTTCGTGTATCAGACTTGCGAAAATTTTGATGGTTTCTCAATCATTCCTTAACTTCAGACTCCCATATCTCGCGAACGGATTGACGAACTCGAGAAGTTCCTGTTGCATCTGAAAGCAGAAACTCGCCCGATTTCAACGGTACGTGCATTTTTGCCCTAGGCCATAGTAGTTATTGGTTTCGAGTATCAGACTTGCGATAATTTTGATGGTTTCTCAAGCATTCCTTAACTTCAAACTCCCATATCTCGCGAACGGAATGACGAACTCGAGAAATTCCTGTTGCATCTGAAAGCAGAAACTCGCCCGATTACTTCGGCGTGTGTACTTTTCCCCTAGGCAATTCCAGTTATTGGTTTCGAGTATCAGACCAGCGAAAATTTTGAAGGTTTCTCAACCATTCCTTAATTTCAAACTCCCATATCTCGCGAACGGATTGACGAACTCGAGAATTTCCTATTGCATCTGAAAGCAGAAACTCGCCCGATTACAACGGCACGTGTATTTTTCCCCAAGGCCTTTGTAGTTATTGGTTTCGAGTATCAGACTTGCGATAATTTTGATGGTTTCTCAAGCATTCCTTAACTTCAAACTCCCATATCTCGCGAACGGAATGACGAACTCGAGAAATTCCTGTTGCATGTGAAAGTAGAAACGGGCCCGATTACAACGGTGTGTGTACTTTTCCCCTAGACCGTTCCAGCTACTGGTTTCGATTATCAGACTTGCGAAAATTTTGATGGTTTCTCAACCATTCCTTAACTTCACACTTCCATATCTCGCGAACGGATTGACGAACTCGAGAAATTCCTGTTGCATGTGAAAGTAGAAACTCGCCCGATTACAACGGTATGTGCATTTTTGCCGTAGGCCATAGTAGTTATTCGTTTCGAGTATCAGACCAGCGAAAATTTTGAAGGTTTCTCAACCATTCCTTAACTTCAAGCTCCCATATCTCGCGAACGGATTGACGAACTCGAGAAATTCCTGTTGCATCTGAAAGCAGAAACTCGCCCGATTTCAACGGTATGTGCATTTTTGCCATAGGGCATAGTAGTTATTGGTTTCGAGTATCAGACTTGCGAAAATTTTGATGGTTTCTGAAGCATTCAATAACTTCTAACTGCCATATCTCGCGAACGGATTGACGAACTCGAGAAATTCCTGTTGCATCTGAAAGCAGAAACTCGCCCGATTACAACGGTATGTGTATTTTCCCCAAGGCCATTGTAGTTATTGGTTTCTAGCATCAGAGTTGCGAAAATTTTGATGGTTTCTCAACCATTCCTTAACTTCAAACTCCCATATCTCGCGAACGGAATGACGAAGTCGAGAAATTCCTGTTGCATCTGAAAGTGGAAACACGCCCGATTACAAAGGTATGTGCATTTTCCCCTATGCCTTTATAGTTATTGGTTTCGAGTATCAGACTTGCAAAAATTTTGATGGTTCCTCAAGCATTCCTTAACTTCAAACTCCCATATCTCGCGAACGGATTGACGAACTCGAGAATCTCCTGTTGCATATGAAAGGAGTAACTCGCCCGATTACAACGGCGTGTGTACTTTTCCCCTAGGCCATTCCAGTTATTGGTTTCGAGTATCAGACCAGCGAAAATTTTGAAGGTTTCTCAACCATTCCTTAATTTCAAACTCCCATATCTCGCGAACGGATTGACGAACTCGAGAAATTCCTGTTGCATCTGAAAGCAGAAACTCGCCCGATTTCAACGGTACGTGCATTTTTGCCCTAGGCCATAGTAGTTATTGGTTTCGAGTATCAGACTTGCGAAAATTTTGATGGTTTCTCAAGCATTCCTTAACTTCAAACTCCCATATCTCGCGAACGGATTGACGATCTCGAGAATTTCCTATTGCATCTGAAAGCAGAAACTCGCCCGATTACAACGGTATGTGTATTTTTCCCCTAGGCCATTGTAGTTATTGGTTTCTAGCATCAGAAATGCGAAAATTTTGATGGTTTCTCAACCATTCCTTAACTTCAAAATCCCATATCTCGCGAACGGAATGACGAACTCGAGAAATTCCTGTTGCATGTGAAAGTAGAAACTCGCCCGATTACAACGGTGTGTGTACTTTTCCCCTAGACCGTTCCAGCTATTGGTTTCGATTATCAGACTTGCGAAAATTTTGATGGTTTCTCAACCATTCCTTAACTTCAAACTTCCATATCTCGCGAACGGATTGACGAACTAGAAATTTCCTATTGCATCTGAATGCAGAAACTCGCCCGATTACAACGGTATGTGTATTTTTGCCCTAGGCCATAGTAGTTATTGGATGCGAGTATCAGACTTGCGAAAATTTTGATGATTTTTCAACCATTCCTTAACTTCAAACTGCCATATCTCGCGAACGCATTGACGAACTCGAGAAATTCCTGTTGCATGTGAAAGTAGAATCTCGCCCGATTACAGTGGTATGTGTATTTTTCCTCTAGGCATTTGTAGTTGCTGGTTTCGAGTATCAGACTTGCGAAAATTTTGATGGTTTCTCAACCATTCCTTAACTTCAAACTTCCATATCTCGCGAACGGATTGACGAACTAGAAATTTCCTATTGCATCTGAATGCAGAAACTCGCCCGATTACAACGGTATGTGTACTTTTCCCCTAGGCCATTCCAGTTATTGGTTTCGAGTATCAGACCAGCGAAAATTTTGATGGTTTCTCAAGCATTCCTTAACTTCAAACTCCCATATCCCGCGAACGTTTTGACGAACTAGAAATTTCCTATTGCATCTGAATGCAGAAACTCGCCCGATTACAACGGTATGTGTACTTTTCCCCTAGGCCATTCCAGTTATTGGTTTCGAGTATCAGACTTGCGAAAATTTTGATGGTTTCTCAACCATTCCTTAACTTCAAACTTCCATATCTCGCGAACGGATTGACGAACTAGAAATTTCCTATTGCATCTGAATGCAGAAACTCGCCCGATTACAACGGTATGTGTACTTTTCCCCTAGGCCATTCCAGTTATTGGTTTCGAGTATCAGACCAGCGAAAATTTTGATGGTTTCTCATGCATTCCTTAACTTCAAACTTCCATATCTCGCGAACGCATTGACGAACTCGAGAAATTCCTGTTGCATGTGAAAGTAGAATCTCGCCCGATTAAAATGGTATGTGTATTTTTCCCCTAGGCATTTGTAGTTATTGGTTTCGAGTATCAGACTTGCGAAAACTTGGATGGTTTCTCAACCATTCCTTAACTTCAAACTCCCATATCCCGCGAACGGATTGACGAACTCGAGAAATTCCTGTTGCATGTGAAAGTAGAAAGTCGCCCGATTACAACGGTATGTGTATTTTTCCCCTAGGCCTTTGAAGTTATTGGTTTCGAGTATCAGACATGCGAAAATTTTGATGGTTTCTCAACCATTCCTTATATTCACACTTCCATATCTCGCGAACGTTTTGACGAACTCGAGAATTTCCTATTGCATCTGAAAGCAGAAACTCGCCCGATTACAACGGTATGTGTATTTTTGCCCTAGGCCATAGTAGTTATTGGATGCGAGTATCAGACTTGCGAAAATTTTGATGATTTCTCAACCATTCCTTAACTTCAAACTCCCATATCTCGCGAACGGATTGACGAACTCGAGGAATTCCTGTTGCATCTGAAAGTAGAAACACGCCCCATTACAATGGTGTGTGTACTTTTCCCCTAAGCATTTGTAGTTATTGTTTTCGAGTATCAGACTTGTGAAAATTTTGATGGTTTCTCAACCGTTCCTTAATTTCAAACTCCCATATCTCGCGAACGGATTGAGGAAGTCGAGAAATTCCTGTTGCATCTGAAAGTAGAAACTCGCCCCATTACAATGGAGTGTGTACTTTTCCCCTAGGTCATTCCAGTTATGCTTTTCTAGCATCAGAATTGCGAAAATTTGGATGGCTTCTCAAACATTCCTTAACTTCAAACTCCCATATCTCGCGAACGGATTGACGAACTCGAGAAATTCCTGTTGCATCTGAAAGTCGAAACACGCCCCATTACAAAGGTATGTGTATTTTTCTCCTAGGCCATTGTAGTTATTGGTTTCGCGTATCAGACTTGCGAAAATTTTGATGGTTTCTCAAGCATTCCTTAACTTCAAACTCCCATACCTCGCGAACGGATTGGCGAACTCGAGAAATTCCTGTTGCATCTGAAAGTGGAAACTCGCCCGATTACAATGGTTTGTGTACTTTTCCCCTAGGCCATTCCAGTTGTTGGTTTCGAGTATCAGACTTGCGAAAATTTTGATGGTTTCTCAACCACTCCTTAACTTCAAACTCCCGTATCTCGCGAACGGATTGACGAACTCGAAAAATTCCTGTTGCATCTGAAAGTAGAAACACGCCCGATTACGAAGGTACGTGTATTTTTGCCTAGGCCATAGTAGTCATTGGTCTCGAATATCAGACTTGCGAAAATTTTGATGGTTTCTCAAACATTCCTTAACTTCAAACTCCCATATCTCGCGAACGGATTGACGAACTCGAGAACTTCCGTTTGCATCTGGAAGTAGAAACTCGCCCGATTACAACGGTATGTGTATTTTTCCCCTAGGACATTGTAGTTATTGGTTTCGAGTATCAGACTTGCTAATATTTTGATGGTTCCTCAAGCATTCCTTAACTTCCAACCCCCATATCTCGCGAACGGATTGACGAACTCGAGAAATTCCTATTGCATCTGAAACAGATACTCGTCCGATTACAATGGTATGTGTATTTTTGCCCTAGGCCGCAGTAGTTGTTGGTTTCGAGTATCAGACCAGCGAAAATTTTGATGGTTTCTCATGCATTCCTTAACTTCAAACTTCCATACCTCGCGAACGGATTGACGAACTCGAGAATTTCCTATTGCATCTGACAGCAGAAACTCGCCCGATTACAACGGTATGTGTATTTTTGCCCTAGGCCATAGTAGTTATTGGATGCGAGTATCAGACTTGCGAAAATTTTGATGATTTCTCAACCATTCCTTAACTTCAAACTGCCATATCTCGCGAACGCATTGACGAACTCGAGAAATTCCTGTTGCATCTGAAAGCAGAAACTCGCCCGATTTCAACGGTATGTGCATTTTTGCCCTAGGCCATAGTAGTTATTGGTTTCGAGTATCAGACTTGCGAAAATTTTGATGGTTTCTCAAGCATTCAATAACTTCTAACTCCCATATCTCGCGAACGGATTGACGAACTCGAGAAATTCCTGTTGCATGTGAAAGTAGAATCTCGCCCGATTAAAATGGTATGTGTATTTTTCCCCTAGGCATTTGTAGTTATTGGTTTCGAGTATCAGACTTGCGAAAACTTGGATGGTTTCTCAACCATTCCTTAACTTCAAACTCCCATATCCCGCGAACGGATTGACAAACTCGAGAAATTCCTGTTGCATGTGAAAGTAGAATCTCGCCCGATTACAACGATATGTGTATCTTTCCCCTAGGCCTTTGTAGTTATTGGTTTCGAGTATCAGACTTGCGAAAATTTTGATGGTTTCTCATGCATTCCTTATATTCACACTTCCATATCTCGCGAACGGATTGACGAACTCGAGAAATTCCTGTTGCATCTGAAAGGAGAAACTCGCCCGATTACAACGGCGTGTGTACTTTTCCCCTATGCCATTCCAGTAATTCGTTTCTAGCATCAGAATTGCGAAAATTTTGATGGTTTCTCAAGCATTCCTTAACTTCAAACTTCCATATCTCGCGAACGGATTGACGAACTAGAAATTTCCTATTGCATCTGAATGCAGAAACTCGCCCGATTACAACGGTATGTGTATTTTTGCCCTAGGCCATAGTAGTTATTGGATGCGAATATCAGACTTGCGAAAATTTTGATGATTTTTCAACCATTCCTTAACTTCAAACTGCCATATCTCGCGAACGCATTGACGAACTCGAGAAATTCCTGTTGCATGTGAAAGTAGAATCTCGCCCGATTACAGTGGTATGTGTATTATTCCTCTAGGCATTTGTAGTTGTTGGTTTCGAGTATCAGACTTGCGAAAATTTTGATGGTTTCTCAACCATTCCTTAACTTCAAACTTCCATATCTCGCGAACGGATTGACGAACTAGAAATTTCCTATTGCATCTGAATGCAGAAACTCGCCCGATTACAACGGTATGTGTACTTTTCCCCTAGGCCATTCCAGTTATTGGTTTCGAGTATCAGACCAGCGAAAATTTTGATGGTTTCTCAAGCATTCCTTAACTTCAAACTCCCATATCCCGCGAACGTTTTGACGAACTAGAAATTTCCTATTGCATCTGAATGCAGAAACTCGCCCGATTACAACGGTATGTGTACTTTTCCCCTAGGCCATTCCAGTTATTGGTTTCGAGTATCAGACTTGCGAAAATTTTGATGGTTTCTCAACCATTCCTTAACTTCAAACTTCCATATCTCGCGAACGGATTGACGAACTAGAAATTTCCTATTGCATCTGAATGCAGAAACTCGCCCGATTACAACGGTATGTGTACTTTTCCCCTAGGCCATTCCAGTTATTGGTTTCGAGTATCAGACCAGCGAAAATTTTGATGGTTTCTCATGCATTCCTTAACTTCAAACTTCCATATCTCGCGAACGCATTGACGAACTCGAGAAATTCCTGTTGCATGTGAAAGTAGAATCTCGCCCGATTAAAATGGTATGTGTATTTTTCCCCTAGGCATTTGTAGTTATTGGTTTCGAGTATCAGACTTGCGAAAACTTGGATGGTTTCTCAACCATTACTTAACTTCAAACTCCCATATCCCGCGAACGGATTGACGAACTCGAGAAATTCCTGTTGCATGTGAAAGTAGAAAGTCGCCCGATTACAACGGTATGTGTATTTTTCCCCTAGGCCTTTGAAGTTATTGGTTTCGAGTATCAGACATGCGAAAATTTTGATGGTTTCTCAACCATTCCTTATATTCACACTTCCATATCTCGCGAACGTTTTGACGAACTCGAGAATTTCCTATTGCATCTGAAAGCAGAAACTCGCCCGATTACAACGGTGTGTGTACTTTTCCCTAGGCCATTCCAGTTTTTGGTTTCGAGTATCAGACCAGCGAAAATTTTGATGGTTTCTCAGGCATTCCTTAACTTCAAACTTCCATATCTCGCGAACGGATTGACAAACTCGAGAAATTCCTGTTGCATGTGAAAGTAGAATCTCGCCCGATTACAACGATATGTGTATCTTTCCCCTAGGCCTTTGTAGTTATTGGTTTCTAGCATCAGAATTGCGAAAATTTTGACGGTTTCTCAACCATTCCTTAACTTCAAACTCCCATATTTCGCGAACGGATTGACGAACACGAGAAATTCCGGTTGCATCTGGAAGAAGCAACTCTCCCGATTACAACGGTATGTGTATTTTTGCCCTAGGCCATAGTAGTTATTGGATGCGAGTATCAGACTTGCGAAAATTTTGATGATTTCTCAACCATTCCTTAACTTCAAACTCCCATATCTCGCGAACGCATTGACGAACTCGAGAAATTCCTGTTGCATGTGAAAGTAGAATCTCGCCCGTTTACAATGGTATGTGTATTTTTCCCCTAGGCATTTGTAGCTGTTGGTTTCGAGTATCAGACTTGCGAAAATTTTGATGGTTTCTCAAGCATTCCTTAACTTCAAACTGCCATATCTCGCGAACGCATTGACGAACTAGAAATTTCCTATTGCATCTGAATGCAGAAACTCGCCCGATTACAACGGTATGTGTATTTTTGCCCTAGGCCATAGTAGTTATTGGATGCGAGTATCAGACTTGCGAAAATTTTGATGATTTTTCAACCATTCCTTAACTTCAAACTGCCATATCTCGCGAACGCATTGACGAACTCGAGAAATTCCTGTTGCATGTGAAAGTAGAATCTCGCCCGTTTACAATGGTATGTGTATTTTTCCCCTAGGCATTTGTAGCTGTTGGTTTCGAGTATCAGACTTGCGAAAATTTTGATGGTTTCTCAAGCATTCCTTAACTTCAAACTGCCATATCTCGCGAACGCATTGACGAACTAGAAATTTCCTATTGCATCTGAATGCAGAAACTCGCCCGATTACAACGGTATGTGTACTTTTCCCCTAGGCCATTCCAGTTATTGGTTTCGAGTATCAGACTTGCGAAAATTTTGATGATTTTTCAAACATTCCTTAACTTCAAACTCCCATATCTCGCGAACGGATTGACGAACTCGAGAAATTCCTGTTGCATCTGCAAGTAGAAACTCGCCCGGTTACAACGACATGTGTATTTTTCCCCTAGGCCATTGTAGTTATTGGTTTCGAGTATCAGACTTGCGAAAATTTTGATGGTTTCTCAAGCATTCCTTAACTTCAAACTTCCATATCTCGCGAACGGATTGACGAACTCGAGAATTTCCTATTGCATCTGAATGCAGAAACTCGCCCGATTACAACGGTATGTGTATTTTTGCCCTAGGCCGTAGTAGTTGTTGGTTTCGAGTATCAGACCAGCTAAAATTTTGATGGTTTCTCATGCATTCCTTAATTTCAAACTTCCATATCTCGCGAACGCATTGACGAACTCGAGAAATTCCTGTTGCATGTGAAAGTAGAATCTCGCCCGATTAAAATGGTATGTGTATTTTTCCCCTAGGCATTTGTAGTTATTGGTTTCGAGTATCAGACTTGCGAAAACTTGGATGGTTTCTCAACCATTCCTTAACTTCAAACTCCCATATCCCGCGAACGGATTGACGAACTCGAGAAATTCCTGTTGCATGTGAAAGTAGAAAGTCGCCCGATTACAACGGTATGTGTATTTTTCCCCTAGGCCTTTGAAGTTATTGGTTTCGAGTATCAGACATGCGAAAATTTTGATGGTTTCTCAACCATTCCTTATATTCACACTTCCATATCTCGCGAACGGATTGACGAACTAGAAATTTCCTATTGCATCTGAATGCAGAAACTCGCCCGATTACAACGGTATGTGTACTTTTCCCCTAGGCCATTCCAGTTATTGGTTTCGAGTATCAGACTTGCGAAAATTTTGATGGTTTCCATCCATTCCTTAACTTCAAACTCCCATATCTCGCGAACGGATTGACGAACTCGAGAAATTCCTGTTGCATCTGAAAGTAGAAACTCGCCCGGTTACAACGACATGTGTATTTTTCCCCTAGGCCATTGTAGTTATTGGTTTCGAGTATCAGACTTGCGAAAATTTTGATGATTCCTCAACCATTCCTTAACTTCAAACTCCCATTTCTCGCGAACGCAATGACGAACTCGAAAAATTCCTGTTGTATCTGAACGTAGAAACTCGCCCGATTACAATGGTGTGTGTACTTTTCCCCTAGGCCATTCCAGTTATTGGTTTCGAGTATCAGACCAGCGAAAATTTTGATGGTTTCTCAAGCATTCCTTAACTTCAAACTCCCATATCCCGCGAACGTTTTGACGAACTCGAGAATTTCCTATTGCATCTGAAAGCAGAAACTCGCCCGATTACAACGGTGTGTGTACTTTTCCCCTAGGCCATTCCAGTTTATGGTTTCGAGTATCAGACCAGCGAAAATTTTGATGGTTTCTCAAGCATTCCTTAACTTCAAACTTCCATATCTCGCGAACGGATTGACGAACTCGAGAAATTCCTGTTGCATCTGAAAGCAGAAACTCGCCCGATTTCAACGGTATGTGCATTTTTGCCCTAGGCCATAGTAGTTATTGGTTTCGAGTATCAGACTTGCGAAAATTTTGATGGTTTCTCAAGCATTCAATAACTTCTAACTCCCATATCTCGCGAACGGATTGACGAACTCGAGAAATTCCTGTTGCATCTGAAAGCAGAAACTCGCCCGATTACAACGATATGTGTATCTTTCCCCTAGGCCTTTGTAGTTATTGGTTTGGAGTATCAGACTTGCGAAAATTTTGATGGTTTCTCATGCATTCCGTATATTCACACTTCCATATCTCGCGAACGGATTGACGAACTCGAGAAATTCCTGTTGCATCTGAAAGGAGAAACTCGCCCGATTACAACGGCGTGTGTACTTTTCCCCTATGCCATTCCAGTAATTCGTTTCTAGCATCAGAATTGCGAAAATTTTGATGGTTTCTCAAGCATTCCTTAACTTCAAACTTCCATATCTCGCGAACGGATTGACGAACTAGAAATTTCCTATTGCATCTGAATGCAGAAACTCGCCCGATTACAACGGTATGTGTATTTTTGCCCTAGGCCATAGTAGTTATTGGATGCGAGTATCAGACTTGCGAAAATTTTGATGGTTTCTCAACCATTCCTTAACTTCAAACTCCCATATCTCGCGAACGGATTGACGAACTCGAGAAATTTCTGTTGCATCTGAGAGTAGAAACTCGCCCGGTTACAACGGCATGTGTATTTTTCCCCTAGGCCATTGTAGTTATTGGATTCGCGTATCGGACTTGCGAAAATTTTGATGATTTCTCAACCATTCCTTAACTTCAAACTCCCATATCTCGCGAACGGATTGACGAACTCGAGAAATTCCTGTTGCATGTGAAAGTAAAAAGTCGCCCGATTTCAACGGTATGTGTATATTTCCCCTAGGCCGTTGTAGTTATTGGTTTCGAGTATCAGACTTGCGAAAATTTTGAAGGTTTCTCAACCATTCCACAACTTCAAACTCCCATATCTCGCGAACGGATTGACGAACTCGAGAAATTCCTGTTGCATCTGAAAGTAGAAACTCGCCCGGTTACAACGGCATGTGTATTTTTCCCCTAGGCCATTGTAGTTATTGGATTCGCGTATTGGACTTGCGAAAATTTTGATGATTTCTCAACCATTCCTTAACTTGAAACTCCCATATCTCGCGAACGGATTGACGAACTCGAGAAATTCCTGTTGCATGTGAAAGTAGAAAGTCGCCCGATTTCAACGGTATGTGTATATTTCCCCTAGGCTGTTGTAGTTATTGGTTTCGAGTATCAGACTTGCGAAAATTTTGGTGGTTTCTCATGCAATCCTTAACTTCAAAGTTCCATATCTTGCGAACGGATTGACGAACTCGAGAATTTCCTATTGCATCTGAAAGCAGAAACTCGCCCGATTACAACGGTATGTGTATTTTTTCCTTAGGCCATAGTAGTTATTGGATTCGAGTATCAGACTTGCGAAAATTTTGATGATTTCTCAACCATTCCTTAACTTCAAACTGCCATATCTCGCGAACGCATTGACGAACTCGAGAAATTCCTGTTGCATGTGAAAGTAGAATCTCGCCCGATTACAACGGTATGTGTATTTTTGCCCTAGGCCATAGTAGTTGTTGGTTTCGAGTATCAGACTTGCGAAAATTTTGATGGTTTCTCATGCATTCCTTAACTTCAAACTGCCATATCTCGCGAACGCATTGACGAACAGGAGAAATTCCTGTTGCATGTGAAAGTAGAATCTCGCCCGATTACCATGGTATGTGTATTTTTCCCCTAGGCATTTGTAGTTGCTGGTTTCGAGTATCAGGCTTGCGAAAATTTTGATGGTTTCTCAACCATTCCTTATATTCACACTTCCATATCTCGCGAACGGATTGACGAACTCGAGAAATTCCCGTTGCATGTGAAAGTAGAAAGTCGCCCGATTACAACGGTATGTGTATTTTTCCCCTAGGCCTTTGAAGTTATTGGTTTCGAGTATCAGACTTGCGAAAATTTTGATGGTTTCTCAACCATTCCTTATATTCACACTTCCATATCTCGCGAACGGATTGACGAACTCGAGAAATTCCTGTTGCATCTGAAAGGAGAAACTCGCCCGATTACAACGGCGTGTGTACTTTTCCCCTAGGCCATTCCAGTAATTCGTTTCTAGCATCAGAATTGCGAAAATTTTGATGGTTTCTCAAGCATTCCTTAACTTCAAACTTCCATATCTCGCGAACGGAGTGACGAACTCGAGAATTTCCTATTGCATCTGAAAGTAGAAACTCGCCCGGTTACAACGGCATGTGTATTTTTGCCCTAGGCCATAGTAGTTGTTGGTTTCGAGTATCAGACTTGCGAAAATTTTGATGGTTTCTCATGCATTCCTTAACTTCAAACTTCCATATCTCGCGAACGCATTGACGAACTCGAGAAATTCCTGTTGCATGTGAAAGTAGAATCTCGCCCGATTACAATGGTATGTGTATTTTTCCCCTAGGCATTTGTAATTATTGGTTTCGAGTATCAGACTTGCGAAAATTTTGATGGTTTCTCAACCATTCCTTAACTTCAAACTCCCATATCCCGCGAACGGATTGACGAACTCGAGAAATTCCCGTTGCATGTGAAAGCAGAAAGTCGCCCGATTACAACGGTATGTGTATTTTTCCCCTAGGCCTTTAAAGTTATTGGTTTCGAGTATCAGACTTGCGAAAATTTTGATGGATTCTCAACCATTCCTTATATTCACTTTCCATATCTCGCGAACGGATTGACGAAATCGAGAAATTCCTGTTGCATCTGAAAGGAGAAACTCGCCCGATTACAACGGTATGTGTATTTTTGCCCTAGGCAAAAGTAGTCATTGGTTTCAAGTATCAGACTTGCGTCAATTTTGATGGTTTCTCAGCCATTCCTTAATTTCAAACTCCCATATCCCGCAAACAGATTGACGAACTCGAGAATTTCCTATTGCATCTGAATGCAGAAACTCGCCCGATTACAACGGTATGTGTATTTTTGCCCTAGGCCATAGTAGTTATTGGATGCGAGTATCAGACTTGCGAAAATTTTGATGATTTCTCAACCATTCCTTAACTTCAAACTGCCATATCTCGCGAACGCATTGACGAACTCGAGAAATTCCTGTTGCATGTGAAAGTAGAATCTCGCCCGATTACAATGGTATGTGTATTTTTCCCCTAGGCCATTCCAGTTATTGGATTCGAGTATCAGACCAGCGAAAATTTTGATGGTTTCTCAACCATTCCTTAACTTCAAACTCCCATATCCCGCGAACGGATTGACGAACTCGAGAAATTCCTGTTGCATGTGAAAGTAGAAAGTCGCCCGATTATAACGGTGTGTGTACTTTTCCCCTAGGCCATTCGAGTTGTTGGTTTCGAGTATCAGCCCAGCGAAAATTTTGATGGTTTCTCAAGCATTCCTTAACTTCAAACTTCCATATCTCGCGAACGGATTGACGAAGTCGAGAATTTCCTATTGCACCTGAATGGAGAAACTCGGCCGATTACAACGGTATGTGTATTTTTGCCCAAGGCCATAGTAGTTATTGGATTCGAATATCAGACTTGCGAAAATTTGGATGATTTCTCAACCATTCCTTAACTTCAAACTCCCATATCTCGCGAACGCATTGACGAACTCGAGAAATTCCTGTTGCATCTGAGAGTAGAAACTCGCCCGATTACAAAGATATGTGTGTTTTCCCCCTAGGCCTTTGTAGTTATTGGTTTCGAGTATCAGACTTGCGAAAATTTTGATGGTTTCTCAACCATTCCTTATATTCACACTTCCATATCTCGCGAACGGATTGACGAACTCGAGAAATTCCCGTTGCATGTGAAAGTAGAAAGTCGCCCGATTACAACGGTATGTGTATTTTTCCCCTAGGCCTTTGAAGTTATTGGTTTCGAGTATCAGACTTGCGAAAATTTTGATGGTTTCTCAACCATTCCTTATATTCACACTTCCATATCTCGCGAACGGATTGACGAACTCGAGAAATTCCTGTTGCATGTGAAAGTAGAATCTCGCCCGATTACCATGGTATGTGTATTTTTCCCCTAGGCATTTGTAGTTGTTGGTTTCGAGTATCAGGCTTGCGAAAATTTTGATGGTTTCTCAACCATTCCTTATATTCACACTTCCATATCTCGCGAACGGATTGACGAACTCGAGAAATTCCCGTTGCATGTGAAAGTAGAAAGTCGCCCGATTACAACGGTATGTGTATTTTTCCCCTAGGCCTTTGAAGTTATTGGTTTCGAGTATCAGACTTGCGAAAATTTTGATGGTTTCTCAACCATTCCTTATATTCACACTTCCATATCTCGCGAACGGATTGACGAACTCGAGAAATTCCTGTTGCATCTGAAAGGAGAAACTCGCCCGATTACAACGGCGTGTGTACTTTTCCCCTAGGCCATTCCAGTAATTCGTTTCTAGCATCAGAATTGCGAAAATTTTGATGGTTTCTCAAGCATTCCTTAACTTCAAACTTCCATATCTCGCGAACGGAGTGACGAACTCGAGAATTTCCTATTGCATCTGAAAGTAGAAACTCGCCCGGTTACAACGGCATGTGTATTTTTCCCCTAGGCCATTGTAGTTATTGGATTCGCGTATCGGACTTGCGAAAATTTTGATGGTTTCTCATGCATTCCTTAACTTCAAACTTCCATATCTCGCGAACGGATTGACGAACTCGAGAATTTCCTATCGCATCTGACAGCAGAAACTCGCCTGATTACAACGGTACGTGTATTTTTGCCCTAGGCCATAGTAGTTATTGGATGCGAGTATCAGACTTGCGAAAATTTTGATGATTTCTCAACCATTCCTTAACTTCAAACTGCCATATCTCGCGAACGCATTGACGAACTCGAGAAATTCCTGTTGCATGTGAAAGTAGAATCTCGCCCGATTACAATGGTATGTGTATTTTTCCCCTAGGCATTTGTAATTATTGGTTTCGAGTATCAGACTTGCGAAAATTTTGATGGTTTCTCAACCATTCCTTAACTTCAAACTCCCATATCCCGCGAACGGATTGACGAACTCGAGAAATTCCCGTTGCATGTGAAAGCAGAAAGTCGCCCGATTACAACGGTATGTGTATTTTTCCCCTAGGCCTTTAAAGTTATTGGTTTCGAGTATCAGACTTGCGAAAATTTTGATGGATTCTCAACCATTCCTTATATTCACTTTCCATATCTCGCGAACGGATTGACGAAATCGAGAAATTCCTGTTGCATCTGAAAGGAGAAACTCGCCCGATTACAACGGTATGTGTATTTTTGCCCTAGGCAAAAGTAGTCATTGGTTTCAAGTATCAGACTTGCGTCAATTTTGATGGTTTCTCAGCCATTCCTTAATTTCAAACTCCCATATCCCGCAAACAGATTGACGAACTCGAGAATTTCCTATTGCATCTGAATGCAGAAACTCGCCCGATTACAACGGTATGTGTATTTTTGCCCTAGGCCATAGTAGTTATTGGATGCGAGTATCAGACTTGCGAAAATTTTGATGATTTCTCAACCATTCCTTAACTTCAAACTGCCATATCTCGCGAACGCATTGACGAACTCGAGAAATTCCTGTTGCATGTGAAAGTAGAATCTCGCCCGATTACAATGGTATGTGTATTTTTCCCCTAGGCCATTCCAGTTATTGGTTTCGAGTATCAGACCAGCGAAAATTTTGATGGTTTCTCAACCATTCCTTAACTTCAAACTCCCATATCCCGCGAACGGATTGACGAACTCGAGAAATTCCTGTTGCATGTGAAAGTAGAAAGTCGCCCGATTATAACGGTGTGTGTACTTTTCCCCTAGGCCATTCGAGTTGTTGGTTTCGAGTATCAGCCCAGCGAAAATTTTGATGGTTTCTCAAGCATTCCTTAACTTCAAACTTCCATATCTCGCGAACGGATTGACGAACTCGAGAATTTCCTATTGCACCTGAATGGAGAAACTCGGCCGATTACAACGGTATGTGTATTTTTGCCCAAGGCCATAGTAGTTATTGGATTCGAATATCAGACTTGCGAAAATTTGGATGATTTCTCAACCATTCCTTAACTTCAAACTCCCATATCTCGCGAACGCATTGACGAACTGGAGAAATTCCTGTTGTATCTGAAAGTAGTAACTCGCCCGATTACAATGGTGTGTGTACTTTTCCCCTAGGCCATTCCTGTTATTGGTTTCGAGTATCAGACTTGCGAAAATTTTGATAGTTTCTCAACCATTCCTTAACTTCACACTTCCATATCTCGCGAACGGATTGACGTACTCGAGAATTTCCTATTGCATCTGAAAGCAGAAACTCGCCCGATTACAACGGTACGTGTATTTTTCCCCTAGGCCTTTGTAGTTATTGGTTTCGAGTATCAGAATTGCGAAAATTTTGATGGTTTCTCAACCATTCCTTAACTCCAAACTCCCATATGTCGCGAACGGATTGACGCACTCGAGAAATTCCTGTTGCATCTGAAAGCAGAAACTCGCCCGAATACAATGGTGTGTGTACTTTTCCCCTAGGCCATTCCAGTTATTGTTTTCGAGTATCAGACCAGCGAAAATTTTGATGGTCTCTCAACCATTCCTTAATTTCAAACTCCCATATCTCGCGAACGGATTGACGAACTCGAGAATTTCCTATTGCTTCTGAAAGCAGAAACTCGCCCGATTACAACGGTGTGTGTACTTTTCCCCTAGGCCATTCCACTTATTGGTTTCGAGAATCAGACTTGCGAAAATTTTGATGGATTATCAACCATTCCTTAACTTCCAACTCCCATATCTCGCGATCGGATTGACGAACTCGAGAATTTCCTATTGCATCTGAAAGCAGAAACTCGCCCGATTACAACGGTATGTGTATTTTTGCCCTAGGCCATAGTAGTTATTGGATTCGAGTATCAGACTTGCGAAAATTTTGATGATTTCTCAACCATTCCTTAACTTCAAACTCCCATATCTCGCGAACGCATTGACGAACTGGAGAAATTCCTGTTGTATCTGAAAGTAGTAACTCGCCCGATTACAATGGTGTGTGTACTTTTCCCCTAGGCCATTCCTGTTATTGGTTTCGAGTATCAGACTTGCGAAAATTTTGATAGTTTCTCAACCATTCCTTAACTTCACACTTCCATATCTCGCGAACGGATTGACGAACTCGAAAATTTCCTATTGCATCTGAAAGGAGAAACTCGCCCGATTACAACGGTATGTGTATTTTTGCCCAAGGCCATAGTAGTTATTGGATTCGAATATCAGACTTGCGAAAATTTGGATGATTTCTCAACCATTCCTTAACTTCAAACTCCCATATCTCGCGAACGCATTGACGAACTCGAGAAATTCCTGTTGCATCTGAGAGTAGAAACTCGCCCGATTACAAAGATATGTGTGTTTTCCCCCTAGGCCTTTGTAGTTATTGGTTTCGAGTATCAGACTTGCCAAAATTTTGATGGTTTCTCAACCATTCCTTAACTTCAAACTCCCATATCTCGCGAATGCATTGACGAACTCGAAAAATTCCTGTTGTATCTGAAAGTAGAAACTCGCCCGATTACAATGGTGTGTGTACTTTTCCCCTAGGCCATTCCAGTTATTGGTTTCGAGTATCAGACCAGCGAAAATTTTGATGGTTTCTCAACCATTCCTTAACTTCAAACTCCCATATCTCGCGAACGGATTGACGAACTCGAGAAATTCCTATTGCATGTGAAAGAAGAAAGTCGCCCGATTTCAACGGTATGTGTATCTTTCCCCTAGGCCATTGTAGTTATTGGTTTCGAGTATCAGACTTGCGAAAATTTTGATGGTGTCTCATGCATTCCTTAACTTCAAACTTCCATATCTCGCGAACGGATTGACGAACTCGAGAATTTCCTATTGCATCTGAAAGCAGAAACTCGCCCGATTACAAGGGTATGTGTACTTTTCCCCTAGGCCATTCCAGTTATTGTTTTCGAGTATCAGACTTGCGAAAATTTTGATGGTTTCTCAACCATTCCTTAACTTCAAAGTCCCATATCTCGCGAACGGATTGACGAACTCGAGAAATTCCTGTTGCATGTGAAAGTAGAATCTCGCCCGATTAAAATGGTATGTGTATTTTTCCCCTAGGCCATTGTAGTTATTGGTTTCGAGTATCAGACTTGCGAAAATTTTGATGGTTTCTCAACCATTCCTTAACTTCACACTTCCATATCTCGCGAACGGATTGACGTACTCGAGAATTTCCTATTGCATCTGAAAGCAGAAACTCGCCCGATTACAACGGTACGTGTATTTTTCCCCTAGGCCTTTGTAGTTATTGGTTTCGAGTATCAGAATTGCGAAAATTTTGATGGTTTCTCAACCATTCCTTAACTCCAAACTCCCATATGTCGCGAACGGATTGACGCACTCGAGAAATTCCTGTTGCATCTGAAAGCAGAAACTCGCCCGAATACAATGGTGTGTGTACTTTTCCCCTAGGCCATTCCAGTTATTGTTTTCGAGTATCAGACCAGCGAAAATTTTGATGGTCTCTCAACCATTCCTTAATTTCAAACTCCCATATCTCGCGAACGGATTGACGAACTCGAGAATTTCCTATTGCTTCTGAAAGCAGAAACTCGCCCGATTACAACGGTGTGTGTACTTTTCCCCTAGGCCATTCCACTTATTGGTTTCGAGAATCAGACTTGCGAAAATTTTGATGGTTTATCAACCATTCCTTAACTTCCAACTCCCATATCTCGCGATCGGATTGACGAACTCGAGAATTTCCTATTGCATCTGAAAGCAGAAACTCGCCCGATTACAACGGTATGTGTATTTTTGCCCTAGGCCATAGTAGTTATTGGATTCGAGTATCAGACTTGCGAAAATTTTGATGATTTCTCAACCATTCCTTAACTTCAAACTCCCATATCTCGCGAACGCATTGACGAACTGGAGAAATTCCTGTTGTATCTGAAAGTAGTAACTCGCCCGATTACAATGGTGTGTGTACTTTTCCCCTAGGCCATTCCTGTTATTGGTTTCGAGTATCAGACTTGCGAAAATTTTGATAGTTTCTCAACCATTCCTTAACTTCACACTTCCATATCTCGCGAACGGATTGACGAACTCGAAAATTTCCTATTGCATCTGAAAGGAGAAACTCGCCCGATTACAACGGTGTGTGTACTTTTCCCCTAGGCCATTCCAGTTGTTGGTTTCGAGTATCAGACCAGCGAAAATTTTGATGGTTTCTCAAGCATTCCTTAACTTCAAACTTCCATATCTCGCGAACGGATTGACGAACTCGAGAATTTCCTGTTGCATCTGAAAGTAGAAACTCGCCCGATTACAAAGATATGTGTGTTTTCCCCGTAGGCCTTTGTAGTTATTGGTTTCGAGTATCAGACTTGCGAAAATTTTGATGGTTTCTCAACCATTCCTTAACTTCAAACTCCCATATGTCGCGAACGGATTGACGCACTCGAGAAATTCCTGTTGCATCTGAAAGCAGAAACTCGCCCGAATACAATGGTGTGTGTACTTTTCCCCTAGGCCATTCCAGTTATTGGTTTCGCGTATCAGACCAGCGAAAATTTTGATGGTCTCTCAACCATTCCTTAACTTCAAACTCCCTTATCTCGCGAACGGATTGACGAACTCGAGAATTTCCTATTGCATCTGAAAGCAGAAACTCGCCCGATTACAACGGTGTGTGTACTTTTCCCCTAGGCCATTCCACTTATTGGATTCGAGTATCAGACTTGCGAAAATTTTGTTGATTTCTCAACCATTCCTTAACTTCAAACTGCTATATCTCGCGAACGCATTGACGAACTCGAGAAATTCCTATTGCATCTGAAAGCAGAAACTCGCCCGATTACAACGGTACGTATATTTTTCCCCTAGGCCTTTGCAGTTATTGGTTTCGAGTATCAGACCAGCGAAAATTTTGATGGTTTCTCAACCATTCCTTAACTTCAAACTCCCATATCTCGCGAACGGATTGACGAACTCGAGAAATTCCTATTGCATGTGAAAGAAGAAAGTCGCCCGATTTCAACGGTATGTGTATCTTTCCCCTAGGCCATTGTAGTTATTGGTTTCGAGTATCAGACTTGCGAAAATTTTGATGGTTTCTCATGCATTCCTTAACTTCAAACTTCCATATCTCGCGAACGGACTGACGAACTCGAGAATTTCCTATTGCATCTGAAAGCAGAAACTCGCCCGATTACAACGGTATGTATATTTTTGCCCTAGGCCATAGTAGTTTTTGGTTTCGAGTATCAGACTTGCGAAAATTGTGATGGTTTCTCAACCATTCCATAACTTCAAACTCCCATATCTCGCGAACGCATTGACGAACTGGAGAAATTCCTGTTGTATCTGAAAGTAGTAACTCGCCCGATTACAATGGTGTGTGTACTTTTCCCCTAGGCCATTCCAGTTATTGGTTTCGAGTATCAGACTTGCGAAAATTTTGATGGTTTCTCAACCATTCCTTAACTTCAAAGTCCCATATCTCGCGAACGGATTGACGAACTCGAGAAATTCCTGTTGCATCTGAAAGTAGAAACTCACCCGATTACAACGGTATGTGTATTTTTCCCCTAGGCCATTGTAGTTATTCGTTTCGAGTATCAGACTTGCGAAAATTTTGATGGTTTCTCAACCATTCCTTAACTTCACACTTCCATATCTCGCGAACGGATTGACGAACTCGAGAATTTCCTATTGCATCTGAAAGCAGAAAATCGCCCGATTACAACGGTATGTGTATTTTTCCCCTAGGCCTTTGTAGTTATTGGTTTCGAGTATCAGACTTGCGAAAATTTTGTTGGTTTCTCAACCATTCCTTAACTTCAAACTCCCATATGTCGCGAACGGATTGACGCACTCGAGAAATTCCTGTTGCATCTGAAAGCAGAAACTCGCCCGAATACATTGGTGTGTGTACTTTTCCCCTAGGCCATTCCAGTTATTGGTTTCGAGTATCAGACCAGCGAAAATTTTGATGGTTTCTCAACCATTCCTTAACTTCACACTTCCATATCTCGCGAACGGATTGACGAACTCGAGAATTTCCTATTGCATATGAAAGCAGAATCTCGCCCGATCACAACGGTATGTGTATTTTTCGCCTAGGCCATTGTAGTTATTGGTTTCGAGTATCAGACATGCGAAAATTTTGATGGTTTTTCAACCATTCCTTAAATTCCAACTCCCATATCTCGCGATCGGATTGACGAACTCGAGAATTTCCTATTGCATCTGAAAGCAGAAATTCGTCCGATTACAACGGTATGTATATTTTTGCCCTAGGCCATAATAGTTATTGGTTTCGTGTATCAGACTTGCGAAAATTGTGATGGTTTCTCAACCATACCTTAACTTCAAACTCCCATATCTCATGAACGGATTAACGAACTCGAGAAATTCCTGTTGCATCTGAAAGTAGAAACTCGCCCGATTACAAAGATATGTGTGTTTTCCCCGTAGGCCTTTGTAGTTATTGGTTTCGAGTATCAGACTTGCGAAAATTTTGATGGTTTCTCAACCATTCCTTAACTTCAAACTCCCATTTCTCGCGAACGGATTGACGAACTCGAGAAATTCCTGTTGCATCTGAAAGTTAAAACTCGCCCGATTACAACGGTGTGTGTACTTTTCCTCTAGGCCATTCCAGTTATTGGTTTCGAGTATCAGACCAGCGAAAATTTTGATGGTTTCTCAACCATTCCTTAACTTCAAACTCCCATATCTCGCGATCGGATTGACGTACTCGAGAATTTCCTATTGCATCTGAAAGCAGAAACTCGCCCGATTACAACGGTACGTGTATTTTTGCCCTAGGCCATAGTAGTTATTGGATTCGAGTATCAGACTTGCGAAAATTTTGATGATTTCTCAACCATTCCTTAACTTCAAACTCCCATATGTCGCGAACGGATTGACGCACTCGAGAAATTCCTGTTGCATCTGAAAGCAGAAACTCTCCCGAATAAAATGGTGTGTGTACTTTTCCCCTAGGCCATTCCAGTTATTGTTTTCCAGTATCAGACCAGCGAAAATTTTGATGGTCTCTCAACCATTCCTTAATTTCAAACTCCCATATCTCGCGAACGGATTGACGAACTCGAGAATTTCCTATTGCTTCTGAAAGCAGAAACTCGCCCGATTACAACGGTGTGTGTACTTTTCCCCTAGGCCATTCCACTTATTGGTTTCGAGAATCAGACTTGCGAAAATTTTGATGGTTTATCAACCATTCCTTAACTTCCAACTCCCATATCTCGCGATCGGATTGACGAACTCGAGAATTTCCTATTGCATCTGAAAGCAGAAACTCGCCCGATTACAACGGTATGTGTATTTTTGCCCTAGGCCATAGTAGTTATTGGATTCGAGTATCAGACTTGCGAAAATTTTGATGATTTCTCAACCATTCCTTAACTTCAAACTCCCATATCTCGCGAACGCATTGACGAACTGGAGAAATTCCTGTTGTATCTGAAAGTAGTAACTCGCCCGATTACAATGGTGTGTGTACTTTTCCCCTAGGCCATTCCTGTTATTGGTTTCGAGTATCAGACTTGCGAAAATTTTGATAGTTTCTCAACCATTCCTTAACTTCACACTTCCATATCTCGCGAACGGATTGACGAACTCGAAAATTTCCTATTGCATCTGAAAGGAGAAACTCGCCCGATTACAACGGTGTGTGTACTTTTCCCCTAGGCCATTCCAGTTGTTGGTTTCGAGTATCAGACCAGCGAAAATTTTGATGGTTTCTCAAGCATTCCTTAACTTCAAACTTCCATATCTCGCGAACGGATTGACGAACTCGAGAATTTCCTGTTGCATCTGAAAGTAGAAACTCGCCCGATTACAAAGATATGTGTGTTTTCCCCGTAGGCCTTTGTAGTTATTGGTTTCGAGTATCAGACTTGCGAAAATTTTGATGGTTTCTCAACCATTCCTTAACTTCAAACTCCCATATGTCGCGAACGGATTGACGCACTCGAGAAATTCCTGTTGCATCTGAAAGCAGAAACTCGCCCGAATACAATGGTGTGTGTACTTTTGCCCTAGGCCATTCCAGTTATTGGTTTCGCGTATCAGACCAGCGAAAATTTTGATGGTCTCTCAACCATTCCTTAACTTCAAACTCCCTTATCTCGCGAACGGATTGACGAACTCGAGAATTTCCTATTGCATCTGAAAGCAGAAACTCGCCCGATTACAACGGTGTGTGTACTTTTCCCCTAGGCCATTCCACTTATTGGATTCGAGTATCAGACTTGCGAAAATTTTGTTGATTTCTCAACCATTCCTTAACTTCAAACTGCTATATCTCGCGAACGCATTGATGAACTCGAGAAATTCCTATTGCATCTGAAAGCAGAAACTCGCCCGATTACAACGGTACGTATATTTTTCCCCTAGGCCTTTGCAGTTATTGGTTTCGAGTATCAGACCAGCGAAAATTTTGATGGTTTCTCAACCATTCCTTAACTTCAAACTCCCATATCTCGCGAACGGATTGACGAACTCGAGAAATTCCTATTGCATGTGAAAGAAGAAAGTCGCCCGATTTCAACGGTATGTGTATCTTTCCCCTAGGCCATTGTAGTTATTGGTTTCGAGTATCAGACTTGCGAAAATTTTGATGGTTTCTCATGCATTCCTTAACTTCAAACTTCCATATCTCGCGAACGGACTGACGAGCTCGAGAATTTCCTATTGCATCTGAAAGCAGAAACTCGCCCGATTACAACGGTATGTATATTTTTGCCCTAGGCCATAGTAGTTTTTGGTTTCGAGTATCAGACTTGCGAAAATTGTGATGGTTTCTCAACCATTCCTTCACTTCAAACTCCCATATCTCGCGAACGCATTGACGAACTGGAGAAATTCCTGTTGTATCTGAAAGTAGTAACTCGCCCGATTACAATGGTGTGTGTACTTTTCCCCTAGGCCATTCCAGTTATTGGTTTCGAGTATCAGACTTGCGAAAATTTTGATGGTTTCTCAACCATTCCTTAACTTCAAAGTCCCATATCTCGCGAACGGATTGACGAACTCGAGAAATTCCTGTTGCATCTGAAAGTAGAAAATCGCCCGATTACAACGGTATGTGTATTTTTCCCCTAGGCCTTTGTAGTTATTGGTTTCGAGTATCAGACTTGCGAAAATTGTGATGGTTTCTCAACCATTCCTTAATTTCAAACTCCCATTTCTCGCGAACGGATTGACGAACTCGAGAAATTCCTGTTGCATCTGAAAGTTAAAACTCGCCCGATTACAACGGTGTGTGTACTTTTCCTCTAGGCAATTCCAGTTATTGGTTTCGAGTATCAGAACAGCGAAAATTTTGATGGTTTCTCAACCATTCCTTAACTTCAAACTCCCATATCTTGCGAACAGATTGACGAACTCGAGAAATTCCTGTTGCAGGTGAAAGTAGAAAGTCGCCCGATTTCAACGGTATGTGTATCTATCCCCTAGGCCTTTGTAGTTATTGGTTTCGAGTATCAGACTTGCGAAAATTTTGATGGTTTCTCATGCATTCCTTAACTTCACACTTCCATATCTCGCGAACGGATTGACGAACTCGAGAATTTCCTATTGCATCTGAAAGCAGAAACTCGCCCGATTACAACGGTATGTGTATTTTTGCCCTAGGCCATAGTAGTTATTGGATTCGAGTATCCGACTTGCGAAAATTTTGACGATTTCTCAACCATTCCTTAAGTTCAAACTCCCATATCTCGCGAACGCATTGACGAACTGGAGAAATTCCTGTTGTATCTGAAAGTAGTAACTCGCCCGATTACAATGGTGTGTGTACTTTTCCCCTAGGCCATTCCAGTTATTGGTTTCGAGTATCAGACTTGCGAAAATTTTGATGGTTTCTCAACCATTCCTTAACTTCAAAGTCCCATATCTCGCGAACGGATTGACGAACTCGAGAAATTCCTGTTGCATCTGAAAGTAGAAACTCACCCGATTTCAACGGTATGTGTATCTATCCCCTAGGCCTTTGTAGTTATTGGTTTCGAGTATCAGACTTGCGAAAATTTTGATGGTTTCTCATGCATTCCTTAACTTCACACTTCCATATCTCGCGAACGGATTGACGAACTCGAGAATTTCCTATTGCATCTGAAAGCAGAAACTCGCCCGATTACAGCGGTATGTATATTTTTGCCCTAGGCCATAGTAGTTATTGGTTTCGTGTATCAGACTGGCGAAAATTGTGATGGTTTCTCAACCATTCCTTAACTTCAAACTCCCATATCTCGCGAACGGATTAACGAACTCGAAAAATTCCTGTTGCATCTGAAAGTAGAAACTCGCCCGATTACAAAGATATGTGTGTTTTCCCCGTAGGCCTTTGTAGTTATTGGTTTCGAGTATCAGACTTGCGAAAATTTTGATGGTTTCTCAACCATTCCTTAACTTCACACTTCCATATCTCGCGAACGGATTGACGAACTCGAGAATTTCCTATTGCATCTGAAAGGAGAAACTCGCCCGATTACAACGGTGTGTGTACTTTTCCCCTAGGCCATTCCAGTTGTTGGTTTCGAGTATCAGACCAGCGAAAATTTTGATGGTTTCTCAAGCATTCCTTAACTTCAAACTTCCATATCTCGCGATCGGATTGACAAACTCGAGAATTTCCTATTGCATCTGAAAGCAGAAACTCGCCCGATTACAACGGCACGTGTATTTTTCCCCTAGGCCTTTGTAGTTATTGGTTTCGAGTATCAGACTTGCGATAATTTTGATGGTTTCTCACGCATTCCTTAACTTCAAAGTCCCATATCTCGCGAACGGATTGACGAACTCGAGAAATTCCTGTTGCATGTGAAAGTAGAAAGTCGCCCGATTTCAACGGTATGTGTATTTTTCCTCTAGGCCATTGTGGTTATTGGTTTCGAGTATCAGACTTGCGAAAATTTTGATGGTTTCTCAACCATTCCTTAACTTCACACTTCCATATCTCGCGAACGGATTGACGAACTCGAGAAATTCCTGTTGCATCTGAAAGTTAAAACTCGCCCGATTACAATGGTGTGTGTACTTTTCCCCTAGGCCATTCCAGTTATTGGTTTCGAGTATCAAACCAGCGAAAATTTTGATGGTTTCTCAACCATTCCTTAACTTCAAACTCCCATATCTCGCGAACAGATTGACGAACTCGAGAAATTCCTGTTGCATGTGAAAGTCGCCCGATTTCAACGGTATGTGTATCTATCCCCTAGGCCTTTGTAGTTGTTGGTTTCGAGTATCAGACTTGCGAAAATTTTGATGGTTTCTCATGCATTCCTTAACTTCAAACTCCCATTTCTCGCGAACGGATTGACGAACTCGAGAAATTCCTGTTGCATCTGAAAGTTAAAACTCGCCCGATTACAATGGTGTGTGTACTTTTCCCCTAGGCCATTCCAGTTATTGGTTTCGAGTATCAAACCAGCGAAAATTTTGATGGTTTCTCAACCATTCCTTAACTTCAAACTCCCATATCTCGCGAACAGATTGACGAACTCGAGAAATTCCTGTTGCATGTGAAAGTCGCCCGATTTCAACGGTATGTGCATTTTTCCCCTAGGCCTTTGTAGTTATTGGTTTCGCGTATCAGACTTGCGAACATTTTGATGGTTTCTCATGCATTCCTTAACTTCAAACGTCCATATCTCGCGAACGGATTGACGAACTCGAGAATTTCCTATTGCATCTGAAAGAAGAAACTCGCCCGATTACAATGGTTTGTGTATTTTTGCCCTAGGCCATAGTAGTTATTGGATTCGAGTATCAGACTTGCGAAAATTTTGATGGTTTCTCAACCATTCCTTAACGTCAAACACCCATTTCTCGCGAACGGATTGACGAACTCGAGAAATTCCTGTTGCATCTGAAAGTTAAAACTCGCCCGATTACAATGGTATGTGTACTTTTCCCCTAGGCCATTCCAGTTATTGGTTTCGAGTATCAGACTTGCGAAAATTTTGATGGTTTCTCAATCATTCCTTAACTTCAAACTTCCATATCTCGCGAACGGATTGACGAACTCGAGAATTTCCTATTGCATCTGAAAGAAGAAACTCGCCCGATTACAACGGTATGTGCATTTTTGCCCTAGGCCATAGTGGTTATTGGTTTCGAGTATCAGACTTGCGAAAATTGTGATGGTTTCACAACCATTCCTTAACTTCAAACTCCCATATCTCGCGAACGGATTGACGAACTCGAGAAATTCCTGTTGCATGTGGAAGTAGAAACTCGTCCGATTACAACGGTGTGTGTATTTTTCCACTAGGCCTTTGTAGTTATTGGTTTCGAGTATCAGACTTGCGAAAATTTTGATGGTCTCTCAACCATTCCCTAACTTCAAACTCGCATATCTCGCGAACGGATTGACGAACTCGAGAATTTCCTATTGCATCTGAAAGCAGAAACTCGCCCGATTACAACGGTGTGTGTACTTTTCCCCTAGGGCATTCCAGTTGTTGGTTTCGAGTATCAGACCAGCGAAAATTTTGTTGGTTTCTCAAGCATTCCTTAACTTCAATCTCCCATATCTCGCGAACGGATTGACGAACTCGAGAAATTCCTGTTGCATGTGAAAGTAGAAAGTCGCCCGATTTCAACGGTATGTGTATTTTTCCTCTAGGCCATTGTGGTTAGTGGTTTCGAGTATCAGACTTGCGAAAATTTTGATGGTTTCTCAACCATTCCTTAACTTCACACTTCCATATCTCGCGAACGGAGTGACGAACTCGAGAATTTCCTATTGCATCTGAAAGCAGAAACTCGCCCGATTACAACGGTACGTGTATCTTTCCCCTAGGCCTTTGTAGTTATTGGTTTCGAGTATCAGACTTGCGAAAATTTTGATTGTTTCTCAACCATTCCTTAACTTCAAACTCCCATTTCTCGCGAACGGATTGACGAACACGAGAAATTCCTGTTGCATCTGAAAGTTAAAACTCGCCCGATTACAATGGTGTGTGTACTTTTCCCCTAGGCCATTCCAGTTATTGGTTTCGAGTATCAAACCAGCGAAAATTTTGATGGTTTCTCAACCATTCCTTAACTTCAAACTCCCATATCTCGCGAACAGATTGACGAACTCGAGAAATTCCTGTTGCATGTGAAAGTCGCCCGATTTCAACGGTGTGTGTATCTATCCCCTAGGCCTTTGTAGTTGTTGGTTTCGAGTATCAGACTTGCGAAAATTTTGATGGTTTCTCATGCATTCCTTAACTTCAAACTTCCATATCTCGCGAACGGATTGACGAACTCGAGAATTTCCTATTGCATCTGAAAGCAGAAACTCGCCCGGTTACAATGGTTTGTGTATTTTTGCCCTAGGCCATAGTAGTTATTGGATTCGAGTATCAGACTTGCGAAAATTTTGATGGTTTCTCAACCATTCCTTAACTTCAAACTCCCATTTCTCGCGAACGGATTGACGAACTCGAGAAATTCCTGTTGCATCTGAAAGCAGAAACTCGCCCGATTACAACGGTATGTATATTTTTGCCCTAGGCCATAGTAGTTATTGGTTTCGAGTATCAGACTTGCGAAAATTGTGATGGTTTCTCAACCATTCCTTAACTTCCAACTCCCATATCTCGCGATCGGATTGACGAACTCGAGAATATCCTATTGCATCTGAAAGCAGAAGCTCGCCCGATTACAACGGTATGTGTATTTTGCCCCTAGGCCATTGTAGTTATTGGTTCCTAGCATCAGAATTGCGAAAATTTTGATGGTTTCTCAACCATTCCTTATCTTCAATCTCCCATATCTCGCGAACGGAATGACGAACTCGAGAAATTCCTGTTGCATCTGAAAGTGGAAACTCGCCCGATTACAAAGGTATGTGCATTTTTCCCCTATGCCTTTGTAGTTATTGGTTTCGAGTATCAGACTTGCGAAAATTTTGATGGTTTCTCAACCATTCCTTAACTTCAAACTACCATATCTCGCGAACGGATTGACGAACTCGAGAATTTCCTATAGCATCTGAAAGCAGAAACCCGCCCGATTACAACGATACGTGAATTTTTGACCTAGGCCATTCCAGTTATTGGTTTCGAGTACCAGACTTGCGAAAATTTTGATGGTTTCTCAAGCATTCCATAACATCTAACTCCCATATCTCGGGAACGGATTGACGAACTCGAGAAATTCCTGTTGCATCTGAAAGCAGAATCTCGCCTGATTACAACGGTATGTGTATTTTTCCCCTAGGCTATTGTAGTTGTTGGTTTCTAGCATCAGACTTGCGAAAATTTTGATGGTTTCTCAACCATTCCTTAACTTCAAACTACCATATCTCGCGAACGGATTGACGAACTCGAGAATTTCCTATTGCATCTGAAAGCAGAAACACGCCCGATTACAACGGTACGTGCATTTTTGACCTAGGCCATTCCAGTTATTGGTTTCGAGTATCAGACCAGCGAAAATTTTGAAGGTTTCTCAACCATTCCTTAACTTCAAACTCCCATATCTCGCGAACGGATTGACGAATTCGAGAAATTCCTGTTGCATCTGAAAGCAGAAACTCGCCCGATTTCAACGGTATGTGCATTTTTGCCCTATGCCTTTGTAGTTATTGGTTTCGAGTATCAGACTTGCGAAAATTTTGATGGTTTCTCAAGCATTCCTTAACTTCAAACTCCCATATCTCGCGAACAGATTGACGAACTCGAGAATTTCCTATTGCATCTGAAAGCAGAAACTCGCCCGATTACAATGGTACGTGTATTTTTCCCCAAGGCCTTTGTAGTTATTGGCTTCGAGTATCAGACTTGCGATAATTTTGATGGTTTCTCAAGCATTCCTTAACTTCAAACTCCCACATCTCGCGAACGGATTGACGAACTCGAGAATTTCCTATTGCATCTGAAAGAAGAAACACGCCCGATTACAATGGTACGTGTATTTTTGACCTAGGCCATTCCAGTTATTGGTTTCGAGTATCAGACCAGCGAAAATTTTGAAGGTTTCTCAACCATTCCTTAACTTCAAACTCCCATATCTCGCGAACGGAATGACGAACTCGAGAAATTCCTGTTGCATCTGAAAGCAGAAATTTGGCCCGATTACAACGGTACGTGTATTTTTCCCCAAGCCCTTTGTAGTTATTGGTTTCGAGTATCAGGCCTGCGAAAATTTTGATGGTTTCACAACCATTCCTTAAGTTCAAACTCCCATATCTCTCGAACGGAATGACGAACTCGAGAAATTCCTGTTGCATCTGAAAGTAGAAACTCGCCCGATTACAAAGGTATGTGTATTTTTGCCCTAGTCCATAGTTATTATTGGATTCGAGTATCAGACTTGCGAAAATTTTGATGGTTTCTCAACCATTCCTTAACTTCAAACTCCCATATCTCGCGAACGGATTGACGAACTCGAGATATTCCTGTTGCATCTGAAAGCAGAAACTCGCCCGATTTCAACGGTATGGGTATTTTTCCCCTAGGCCATTGTAGTTATCGGTTTCTAGCATCAGAAATGCGAAAATTTTGATGGATTCTCAAACATTCCTTAGCTTCAAACTACTATATTTCGCGAACGGATTGACGAACTCGAGAAGTTCCTATTGCATCTGAAAGCAGAAACACGCCCGATTACAACGGTATGTGTATTTTTGACCTAGGCCATTCCAGTTATTGGTTTCGAGTATCAGACTTGCGAAAATTGTGATGGTTCCTCAACCATTCCTTAATTTCAAACTCCCATATCTCGCGAACGGATTGACGAACTCGAGAAATTCCTGTTGCATCTGAAAGTGGAAACTCGCCCGATTACAAAGGTATGTGCATTTTTCCCCTATGCCTTTGTAGTTATTGGTTTCGAGTATCAGACTTGCGAAAATTTTGATGGTTTCTCAACCATTCCTTAAGTTCAAACTCCCATATCTCTCGAACGGAATGACGAACTCGAGAAATTCCTGTTGCATCTGAAAGCTGCAACTCGCCCGATTACAACGGTATGTGTATTTTTGCCCTAGTCCATAGTTATTATTGGATTCGAGTATCAGACTTGCGAAAATTTTGATGGTTTCTCAAGCATTCCTTAACTTCAAACTCCCATATCTCGCGAACGGATTGATGAACTCGAGATATTCCTGTTGCATCTGAAAGCAGAAACTCGCCCGATTTCAACGGTATGTGTATTTTTCCCCTAGGCCATTGTAGTTATCGGTTTCTAGCATCAGAAATGCGAAAATTTTGATGGATTCTCAAACATTCCTTAGCTTCAAACTACTATATTTCGCGAACGGATTGACGAACTCGAGAAGTTCCTATTGCATCTGAAAGCAGAAACACGCCCGATTACAACGGTATGTGTATTTTTGACCTAGGCCATTCCAGTTATTGGTTTCGAGTATCAGACTTGCGAAAATTGTGATGGTTCCTCAACCATTCCTTAATTTCAAACTCCCATATCTCGCGAACGGATTGACGAACTCGAGAAGTTCCTATTGCATCTGAAAGCAGAAACACGCCCGATTACAACGGTATGTGTATTTTTGACCTAGGCCATTCCAGTTATTGGTTTCGAGTATCAGACTTGCGAAAATTGTGATGGTTCCTCAACCATTCCTTAATTTCAAACTCCCATATCTCGCGAACGGATTGACGAACTCGAGAAATTCCTGTTGCATCTGAAAGTAGAAACTCGCACGATTACAATGGTGTGTGTACTTTTCCCCTAGGCCATTCCAGTTATTGGTTTCGTGTATCAGACTTGCGAAAATTTTGATGGTTTCTCAATCATTCCTTAACTTCAGACTCCCATATCTCGCGAACGGATTGACGAACTCGAGAAGTTCCTGTTGCATCTGAAAGCAGAAACTCGCCCGATTTCAACGGTACGTGCATTTTTGCCCTAGGCCATAGTAGTTATTGGTTTCGAGTATCAGACTTGCGATAATTTTGATGGTTTCTCAAGCATTCCTTAACTTCAAACTCCCATATCTCGCGAACGGAATGACGAACTCGAGAAATTCCTGTTGCATCTGAAAGCAGAAACTCGCCCGATTACTTCGGCGTGTGTACTTTTCCCCTAGGCAATTCCAGTTATTGGTTTCGAGTATCAGACCAGCGAAAATTTTGAAGGTTTCTCAACCATTCCTTAATTTCAAACTCCCATATCTCGCGAACGGATTGACGAACTCGAGAATTTCCTATTGCATCTGAAAGCAGAAACTCGCCCGATTACAACGGCACGTGTATTTTTCCCCAAGGCCTTTGTAGTTATTGGTTTCGAGTATCAGACTTGCGATAATTTTGATGGTTTCTCAAGCATTCCTTAACTTCAAACTCCCATATCTCGCGAACGGAATGACGAACTCGAGAAATTCCTGTTGCATGTGAAAGTAGAAACGGGCCCGATTACAACGGTGTGTGTACTTTTCCCCTAGACCGTTCCAGCTACTGGTTTCGATTATCAGACTTGCGAAAATTTTGATGGTTTCTCAACCATTCCTTAACTTCACACTTCCATATCTCGCGAACGGATTGACGAACTCGAGAAATTCCTGTTGCATGTGAAAGTAGAAACTCGCCCGATTACAACGGTATGTGCATTTTTGCCGTAGGCCATAGTAGTTATTCGTTTCGAGTATCAGACCAGCGAAAATTTTGAAGGTTTCTCAACCATTCCTTAACTTCAAGCTCCCATATCTCGCGAACGGATTGACGAACTCGAGAAATTCCTGTTGCATCTGAAAGCAGAAACTCGCCCGATTTCAACGGTATGTGCATTTTTGCCATAGGGCATAGTAGTTATTGGTTTCGAGTATCAGACTTGCGAAAATTTTGATGGTTTCTGAAGCATTCAATAACTTCTAACTGCCATATCTCGCGAACGGATTGACGAACTCGAGAAATTCCTGTTGCATCTGAAAGCAGAAACTCGCCCGATTACAACGGTATGTGTATTTTCCCCAAGGCCATTGTAGTTATTGGTTTCTAGCATCAGAGTTGCGAAAATTTTGATGGTTTCTCAACCATTCCTTAACTTCAAACTCCCATATCTCGCGAACGGAATGACGAAGTCGAGAAATTCCTGTTGCATCTGAAAGTGGAAACACGCCCGATTACAAAGGTATGTGCATTTTCCCCTATGCCTTTATAGTTATTGGTTTCGAGTATCAGACTTGCAAAAATTTTGATGGTTCCTCAAGCATTCCTTAACTTCAAACTCCCATATCTCGCGAACGGATTGACGAACTCGAGAATCTCCTGTTGCATATGAAAGGAGTAACTCGCCCGATTACAACGGCGTGTGTACTTTTCCCCTAGGCCATTCCAGTTATTGGTTTCGAGTATCAGACCAGCGAAAATTTTGAAGGTTTCTCAACCATTCCTTAATTTCAAACTCCCATATCTCGCGAACGGATTGACGAACTCGAGAAATTCCTGTTGCATCTGAAAGCAGAAACTCGCCCGATTTCAACGGTACGTGCATTTTTGCCCTAGGCCATAGTAGTTATTGGTTTCGAGTATCAGACTTGCGAAAATTTTGATGGTTTCTCAAGCATTCCTTAACTTCAAACTCCCATATCTCGCGAACGGATTGACGATCTCGAGAATTTCCTATTGCATCTGAAAGCAGAAACTCGCCCGATTACAACGGTATGTGTATTTTTCCCCTAGGCCATTGTAGTTATTGGTTTCTAGCATCAGAAATGCGAAAATTTTGATGGTTTCTCAACCATTCCTTAACTTCAAAATCCCATATCTCGCGAACGGAATGACGAACTCGAGAAATTCCTGTTGCATGTGAAAGTAGAAACTCGCCCGATTACAACGGTGTGTGTACTTTTCCCCTAGACCGTTCCAGCTATTGGTTTCGATTATCAGACTTGCGAAAATTTTGATGGTTTCTCAACCATTCCTTAACTTCAAACTCCCATATCTCGCGAACGGAATGACGAACTCGAGAAATTCCTGTTGCATGTGAAAGTAGAAACTCGCCCGATTACAATGGTATGTGCATTTTTGTCCTAGGCCATAGTAGTTATTGGTTTCGAGTATCAGACCATCGAAAATTTTGAAGGTTTCTCAACCATTCCTTAACTTCAAGCTACCATATCTCGCGAACGGATTGACGAACTCGAGAAATTCCTGTTGCATCTGAAAGCAGAAACTCGCCCGATTTCAACGGTATGTGCATTTTTGCCATAGGCCATAGTAGTTATTGGTTTCGAGTACCAGACTTGCGAAAATTTTGATGGTTTCTGAAGCATTCAATAACTTCTAACTGCCATATCTCGCGAACGGATTGACGAACTCGAGAAATTCCTGTTGCATCTGAAAGCAGAAACTCGCCCGATTACAACGGTATGTGTATTTTTCCCCAAGGCCATTGTAGTCATTGGTTTCTAGCATCAGAGTTGCGAAAATTTTGATGGTTTCTCAGCCATTCCTTAACTTCAAACTCCCATATCTCGCGAACGGAATGACGAAGTCGAGAAATTCCTGTTGCATCTGAAAGTGGAAACTCGCCCGATTACAAAGGTATGTGCATTTTCCCCTATGCCTTTATAGTTATTGGTTTCGAGTATCAGACTTGCGAAAATTTTGATGGTTCCTCAAGCATTCCTTAACTTCAAACTCCCATATCTCGCGAACGGATTGACGAACTCGAGAAACTCCTGTTGCATATGAAATCAGAAACTCGCCCGATTACAATGGTGTGTGTACTTTTCCCCTAGGCCATTCCAGTTATTGGTTTCGAGTATCAGACCAGCGAAAATTTTGAAGGTTTCTCAACCATTCCTTAATTTCAAACTCCCATATCTCGCGAACGGATTGACGAACTCGAGAAATTCCTGTTGCATCTGAAAGCAGAAACTCGCCCGATTTCAACGGTACGTGCATTTTTGCCCTAGGCCATAGTAGTTATTGGTTTCGAGTATAAGACTTGCGAAAATTTTGATGGTTTCTCAAGCATTCCTTAACTTCAAACTCCCATATCTCGCGAACGGATTGACGAACTCGAGAATTTCCTATTGCATCTGAAAGCAGAAACTCGCCCGATTACAACGGTATGTGTATTTTCCCCTAGGCCATTGTAGTTATTGGTTTCGATTATCAGACTTGTGAAAATTTTGATGGTTTCTCAGCCATTCCTTAACTTCAAACTCCCATATCTCGCGAACGGAATGACGAAGTCGAGAAATTCCTGTTGCATCTGAAAGTGGAAACTCGCCCGATTACAAAGGTATGTGCATTTTCCCCTATGCCCTTATAGTTATTGGTTTCGAGTATCAGACTTGCGAAAATTTTGATGGTTCCTCAAGCATTCCTTAACTTCAAACTCCCATATCTCGCGAACGGATTGACGAACTCGAGAAACTCCTGTTGCATGTGAAAGCAGAAACTCGCCCGATTACAACGGTATGTGTATTTTCCCCCAAGGCCATTGCAGTTATTGGTTTCGAGTATCAGACTTGCGAAAATTTTGATGGTTTCTCAACCATTCCATAACTTCAAACTCCCATACCTCGCGAACGGAATGACGGACTCGAGAAATTCCTGTTGCATCTGAAAGTAGAAACTCGCACGATTACAATGGTCTGTGTACTTTTCCCCTAGGCCATTCCAGTTATCGGTTTCGAGTATCAGACTTGCGAAAATTTTGATGGTTTCTCAATCATTCCTTAAATTCAAACTTCCATATCTCGCCAACGGATTGACGAACTCGAGAAATTCCTGTTGCATCTGAAAGCAGAAACTCGCCTGATTTCAACGGTATGTGCATTTTTGGCCTAGGCCATTGTAGTTATTGGTTTCTAGCCTCAGAATTGCGAAAATTTTGATGGTTTCTCAACCATTCCTTAACTTGAAACTCCCATATCTCGCGAACGGAATGACGAACTCGAGAAATTCCTGTTGCGTGTGAAAGTAGAAACTCGCCCGATTACAACGGTGTGTGTACTTTTCCCCTAGACCATTCCAGCTGTTGGTTTCGATTATCAGACTTGCGAAAATCTTGATGGTTTCTCAACCATTCCTTAACTTCAAACTCCCATATCTCGCGAACGGAATGACGAACACGAGAGATTCCTGTTGCATCTGAAAGTAGAAACTCGCACGATTACAATGGTGTGTGTACTTTTCCCCTAGGCCATTCCAGTTATTGGTTTCGTGTATCAGACTTGCGAAAATTTTGATGGTTTCTCATTCATTCCTTAACTTCAAACTTCCATACCTCGCCAACGGATTGACGAACTCGAGAATTTCCTATTGCATCTGAAAGCAGAAACTCGCCCGATTACAACGGTACGTGTATTTTTCCCCAAGGCCTTTGTAGTTATTGGTTTCGAGTATCAGACTTGCGATAATTTTGATGGTTTCACAAGAATTCCTTAACTTCAAACTCCCATATCTCGCGAACGGATTGACGAACTCGAGAAATTCCTGTTGCATCTAACAGCAGAAACTCGCCCGATTTCAACGGTATGTGCATTTTTGCCCTAGGCCATAGTAGTTATTGGTTTCGAGTATCAGACTTGCGAAAATTGTGATGGTTTCTCAACCATTCCTTAACTTCAAACTCCCATATCTCGCGAACGGATTGACGAACTCGAGAATTTCCTATTGCATCTGAAAGCAGAAACTCGCCCGATTACAACGGTACGTGTATTTTTCCCCAAGGCCTTTGTAGTTATTGGTTTCGAGTATCAGACTTGCGATAATTTTGATGGTTTCACAAGAATTCCTTAACTTCAAACTCCCATATCTCGCGAACGGATTGACGAACTCGAGAAATTCCTGTTGCATCTAACAGCAGAAACTCGCCCGATTTCAACGGTATGTGCATTTTTGCCCTAGGCCATAGTAGTTATTGGTTTCGAGTATCAGACTTGCGAAAATTTTGATGGTTTCTCAAGCATTCCTTAACTTCAAACTCCCATATCTCGCGAACGGATTGACGAACTCGAGAAATTCCTGTTGCATGTGAAAGTAGAAACTCGCCCGATTACAACGGTGCGTGTACTTTTCCCTAGACCGTTCCAGCTATTGGTTTCGATTATCAGATTGCGAAAATTTTGATGGTTTCTCAACCATTCCTTAACTTCAAACTCCCATATCTCGCGAACGGAATGACGAGCTCGAGAAATTCCTGTTGCATGTGAAAGTAGAAACGCGTCCGATTACAACGGTGTGTGTACTTCTCCCCTAGACCGTTCCAGCTATTGGTTTCGATTATCAGACTTGCGAAAATTTTGATGGTTTCTCAACCATTCCTTAACTTCACACTTCCATATCTCGCGAACGGATTGACGAACTCGAGAAATTCCTGTTGCATGTGAAAGCAGAAACTCGCCCGATTACAACGGTATGTGTATTTTTCCCCTAGGCCTTTGTAGTTATTGGTTTCGAGTATTAGACTTTCGAAAATTTTGATGGTTTCTCAAGCATTCTTTAACTTCAAACTCCCATATCTCGCGAACGGAATGACGAACTCGAGAAATTCCTGTTGCATGTGAAAGTAGAAACTCGCCCGATTACAACGGTGTGTGTACTTTTCCCCTAGACCGTTCCAGCTATTGGTTTCGATTATCAGATTGCGAAAATCTTGATGGTTTCTCAACCATTCCTTAACTTCAAACTCCCATATCTCGCGAACGGAATGACGAACACGAGAGATTCCTGTTGCATCTGAAAGTAGAAACTCGCACGATTACAATGGTGTGTGTACTTTTCCCCTAGGCCATTCCAGTTATTGGTTTCGTGTATCAGACTTGCGAAAATTTTGATGGTTTCTCATTCATTCCTTAACTTCAAACTTCCATACCTCGCCAACGGATTGACGAACTCGAGAATTTCCTATTGCATCTGAAAGCAGAAACTCGCCCGATTACAACGGTACGTGTATTTTTCCCCAAGGCCTTTGTAGTTATTGGTTTCGAGTATCAGACTTGCGATAATTTTGATGGTTTCACAAGAATTCCTTAACTTCAAACTCCCATATCTCGCGAACGGATTGACGAACTCGAGAAATTCCTGTTGCATCTAACAGCAGAAACTCGCCCGATTTCAACGGTATGTGCATTTTTGCCCTAGGCCATAGTAGTTATTGGTTTCGAGTATCAGACTTGCGAAAATTGTGATGGTTTCTCAACCATTCCTTAACTTCAAACTCCCATATCTCGCGAACGGATTGACGAACTCGAGAATTTCCTATTGCATCTGAAAGCAGAAACTCGCCCGATTACAACGGTACGTGTATTTTTCCCCAAGGCCTTTGTAGTTATTGGTTTCGAGTATCAGACTTGCGATAATTTTGATGGTTTCACAAGAATTCCTTAACTTCAAACTCCCATATCTCGCGAACGGATTGACGAACTCGAGAAATTCCTGTTGCATCTAACAGCAGAAACTCGCCCGATTTCAACGGTATGTGCATTTTTGCCCTAGGCCATAGTAGTTATTGGTTTCGAGTATCAGACTTGCGAAAATTTTGATGGTTTCTCAAGCATTCCTTAACTTCAAACTCCCATATCTCGCGAACGGATTGACGAACTCGAGAAATTCCTGTTGCATGTGAAAGTAGAAACTCGCCCGATTACAACGGTGCGTGTACTTTTCCCCTAGACCGTTCCAGCTATTGGTTTCGATTATCAGATTGCGAAAATTTTGATGGTTTCTCAACCATTCCTTAACTTCAAACTCCCATATCTCGCGAACGGAATGACGAACTCGAGAAATTCCTGTTGCATGTGAAAGTAGAAACGCGTCCGATTACAACGGTGTGTGTACTTCTCCCCTAGACCGTTCCAGCTATTGGTTTCGATTATCAGACTTGCGAAAATTTTGATGGTTTCTCAACCATTCCTTAACTTCACACTTCCATATCTCGCGAACGGATTGACGAACTCGAGAAATTCCTGTTGCATGTGAAAGTAGAAACTCGCCCGACTACAACGGTATGTGCATTTTTGCCCTAGGCCATAGTAGTTATTGGTTTCGAGTATCAGAGCAGCGAAAATTTTGAAGGTTTCTCAACCATTCCTTAACTTCAAGCTCCCATATCTCGCGAACGGATTGACGAACTCGAGAAATTCCTGTTGCATCTGAAAGCAGAAACTCGCCCGATTTCAACGGTATGTGCATTTTTGCCATAGGCCATAGTAGTTATTGTTTTCGAGTATCAGACTTGCGAAAATTTTGATGGTTTCTGATGCATTCAATAACTTCTAACTGCCATATCTCGCGAACGGATTGACGAACTCGAGAAATTCCTGTTGCATCTGAAAGCAGAAACTCGCCCGATTACAACGGTATGTGTATTTTTCCCCTAGGCCTTTGTAGTTATTGGTTTCGAGTATTAGACTTTCGAAAATTTTGATGGTTTCTCAACCATTCCTTAACTTCAAACTCCCATATCTCGCGAACGGATTGACGAACTCGAGAAATTCCTGTTGCATCTGAAAGTAGAAACTCTCCCAATTACAAAGGTATGTGCATTTTTCCCCTATGCCTTTGTAGTTATTGGTTTCGAGTATCAGACTTGCGAAAATTTTGATGGTTTCTCAACCATTCCTTAACTTCAAACTCCCATATCTCGCGAACGGAATGACGAACTCGAGAAATTCCTGTTGCATCTGAAAGTAGAAACTCGCTCGAATACAATGGTGTGTGCACTTTTCCCCTAGGAAATTCCAGTTATTGGTTTCGTGTATCAGACTTGCAAAAATTTTGATGGTTTCTCAACCATTCCTTAACTTCACACTTCCATATCTCGCGAACGGATTGACGAACTCGAGAAATTCCTGTTGCATGTGAAAGTAGAAACTCGCCCGATTACAACGGTATGTGCATTTTTGCCCTAGGCCATAGTAGTGATTGGTTTCGAGTATCAGACCAGCGAAAATTTTGAAGGTTTCTCAACCATTCCTTAACTTCAAACTCCCATATCTCGCGAACGGAATGACGAACTCGAGAAATTCCTGTTGGATCTGAAAGTAGAAACTCGCACGAATACAATGGTGTGTGCACTTTTCCCCTAGGAAATTCCAGTTATTGGTTTCGTGTATCAGACTTGCGAAAATTTTGATGGTTTCTGAAGCATTCAATAACTTCTAACTGCCATATCTCGCGAACGGATTGACGAACTCGAGAAATTCCTGTTGCATCTGAAAGCAGAAACTCGCCCGATTACAACGGTATGTGTATTTTTCCCCTAGGCCTTTGTAGTTATTGGTTTCGAGTATTAGACTTTCGAAAATTTTGATGGTTTCTCAAGCATTCTTTAACTTCAAACTCCCATATCTCGCGAACGGACTGACGAACTCGAGAAATTGCTGTTGCATCTGAAAGCAGAAACTCGCACGATTACAAGCGTGTGTGTACTTTTCCCCTAGGCCATTCCAGTTACTGGTTTCGAGTATCAGAATTGCGAAAATTTTGATGGTTTATCAACCATTCCTTAACTTCAAACTCCCATATCTCGCGAAAGGAATGACGAACTCGAGAAATTCCTGTTGCATCTGAAAGTGGAAACTCGCCCGATTACAATGGTATGTGCATTTTTCCCCTAGGCCATTGTAGTTATTGGTTTCTAGCATCAGAATTGCGAAAATTTTGATGGTTTCTCAACCATTCCTTAACTTCAAACTCCCATATCTCGCGAAAGGAATGACGAACTCGAGAAATTCCTGTTACATCTGAAAGTGGAAACTCGCCCGATTACAATGGTATGTGCATTTTTCCCCTATGTCTTTGTAGTTATTGGTTTCGAGAATCAGACTTGCGAAAATTTTGATGGTTTCTCAACCATTCCTTATCTTCAAACTCCCATATCTCGCGAACGGAATGACGAACTCGAGAAATTCCTGTTGCATCTGAAAGTAGAAACTCGCATGATTACAATGGTGTGTGTACTTTTCCCCTAGGTCATTCCAGTTATTGGTTTCGAGTTTCAGACCAGCGAAAATTTTGATGGTTTCTCAAGCATTCCTTAGCTTCAAACTCTCATGTCTCCTCTGAACGGAATGACGAACTCGATAAATTCCTGTTGCATCTGAAAGTGGAAACCCGCCCGATTACAAAGGTATGTGCATTTTTCACCTAGGCCTTTGTATTTATTCGTTTCGAGTATCAGACTTTCGAAAATTTTGATGGTTTCTCAAGCATTCCTTAACTTCAAACTCCCATATCTCGCGAACGGATTGACGAACTCGAGAAATTCCTGTTGCATCTGAAAGTGGAAACTCGCCCGATTACAAAGGTATGTGCATTTTTTCCCTAGGCCTTTGTAGTTATTGGTTTCGAGTATCAGACTTTCGAAAATTTTGATGGTTTCTCAAGCATTCCTTAACTTCAAACTCCCATATCTCGCGAACGGAATGACGAACTCGAGAAATTCCTGTTGCATGTGAAAGTAGAAACTCGCCCGATTACAACGGTATGTGTATTTTTCCCCTAGGCCTTTGTAGTTATTGGTTTCGAGTATCAGACTTGCGAAAATTTTGAGGGTTTCTCAACCATTCCTTAACTTCAAACTCCCATATCTCGCGAACGGATTGACGAACTCGAGAAATTCCTGTTGCATCTGAAATTGGAAACTCGCCCGATTACAAAGGTATGTGCATTTTTCCCCTAGGCTTTTGTAGTTATTGCTTTCGGGTATCAGACTTGCGAAAATTTTGATGGTTTCTCAAGCATTCCTTAACTTCAAACTCCCATATCTCGCGAACGGATTGACGAACTCGAGAAATTCCTGTTGCATCTGAAAGTGGAAACTCGCCCGATTACAAAGGTATGTGCATTTTTCCCCTAGGCCTTTGTAGTTATTGGTTTCGAGTATCAGACTTTCGAAAATTTTGATGATTTCTCAACCATTCCTTAATTTCACACTTCCATATCTCGCGAACGGAATGACGCACTCGAGAAATTCCTGTTGCATCTGAAAGTGGAAACTCGCCCGATTACAAAGGTATGTGCATTTTTCCCCTAGGCCTCTATAGTTATTGGTTTCGAGTATCAGACTTGCGAAAATTTTGATGGTTTCTCAACCTATCCTTAATTTCAAACTCCCATATCACACGAACGGATTAACGAACTCGAGAAATTCCTGTTGCATCTGAAAGCAGAAACTCGCCCGATTACAATGGTGTGTGCACTTTCCCCTAGGTCATTCCAGTTATTGGTTTCGAGTATCAGACCAGCGAAAATTTTGATGGTTTCTCAAGCATTCCTTAACTTCAAACTCCCATATCTCGCGAACGGAATGACGAACTCGAGAAATTCCTGCTGCATCTGAAAGCAGAAACTCGCCCGATTACAAAGGTATGTGCATTTTTCCCCTAGGCCTTTGTAGTTATTGGTTTCGAGTATCAGACTTGCGAAAATTTTGATGGTTCCTCAACCATTCCTTAATTTCAAACTCCCATATCTCGCGAACGGATTGACGAACTCGAGAAATTCCTGTTGCATCTGAATTTGGAAACTCGCCCGATTACAAAGGTATGTGCATTTTTCCCCTAGGCCTTTGTAGTTATTGCTTTCGGGTATCAGACGTGCGAAAATTTTGATGGTTTCTCAAGCATTCCTTAAATTCAAACTCCCATATCTCGCGAACGGATTGACGAACTCGAGAAATTCCTGTTGCGTCTGAAAGTGGAAACTCGCCCGATTACAACGGTATGTGCATTTTTCCCCTAGGCCTTTGTAGTTATTGGTTTCGAGTATCAGAATTGCGAAAATTTTGATGGTTTCTCAAGCATTCCTTAACTTCAAACTCCCATATCTCGCGAACGGAATGACGAACTCGAGAAATTCCTGTTGCATGTGAAAGTAGAAACTCGCCCGATTACAACGGTATGTGTATTTTTCCCCTAGGCCTTTGTAGTTATTGGTTTCGAGTATCAGACTTGCGAAAATTTTGAGGGTTTCTCAACTATTCCTTAACTTCAAACTCCCATATCTCGCGAACGGATTGACGAACTCGAGAGATTCCTGTTGCATCTGAAAGTAGAAACTCGCACGATTACAATGGTGTGTGTACTTTTCCCCTAGGCCATTCCAGTTATTGGTTTCGTGTATCAGACTTGCGAAAATTTTGATGGTTTCTCAATCATTCCTTAACTTCAAACTTCCACATCTCGCGAACGGATTGACGAACTCGAGAATTTCCTATTGCATCTGAAAGCAGAAACTCGCCCTATTACAACGGTATGTGTATTTTTGCCCTAAGCCATAGTTGTTATTGGTTTCGACTATCAGACTTGCGAAAATTGTGATGGTTTCTCAACCATTCCTTAACTTCAAACTCCCATATCTCGCGAACGGATTGACGAACTCGAGAATTTCCTATTGCATCTGAGAGCAGAAACTCGCCCGATTACAAAGGTATGTGCATTTTTCCCCTATGCCTTTGTAGTTATTGGTTTCGAGTATCAGACTTGCGAAAATTTTGATGGTTTCTCAAGCATTCCTTAACTTCAAACTCCCATATCTCGCGAACGGATTGACGAACTCGAGAGATTCCTGTTGCATCTGAAAGTAGAAACTCGCACGATTACAATGGTGTGTGTACTTTTCCCCTAGGCCATTCCAGTTATTGGTTTCGTGTATCAGACTTGCGAAAATTTTGATGGTTTCTCAACCATTCCTTAACTTCAAACTACCATATTTCGCGAACGGATTGACGAACTCGAGAAGTTCCTATTGCATCTGAAAGCAGAAACACGCCCGATTACAACGGTATGTGTATTTTTGACCTAGGCCATTCCAGTTATTGGTTTCGAAAATCAGAGCAGCGAAAATTTTGAAGGTTTCTCAGCCATTCCTTAATTTCAAACTCCCATATCTCGCGAACGGATTGACGAACTCGAGAAATTCCTGTTGCATCTGAAAGCAGAAACTCGCCCGATTTCAACGGTACGTGATTTTTGCCCTAGGCCATAGTAGTTATTGGTTTCGAGTATCAGACTTGCGAAAATTTTGATGGTTTCTCAAGCATTCAATAACATCTAACTCCCATATCTCGCGAACGGATTGACGAACTCGAGAAATTCCTGTTGCATCTGGAAGCAGAAACTCGCCCGATTACAGCGGTATGTGTATTTTTCCCCTAGGCCATTGTAGTTATTGGTTTCTAGCATCAGAAATGCGAAAATTTTGATGGTTTCTCAAACATTCCTTAACTTCAAACTCCCATATCTCGCGAACGGAATGACGAACTCGAGAAATTCCTGTTGCATGTGAAAGTAGAAACTCGCCCGATTACAAAGGTATGTGCATTTTTTCCCTAGGCCTTTGTAGTTATTGGTTTCGAGTATCAGACTTACGAAAATTTTGATGGTTTCTCAAGCATTCCTTAACTTCAAACTCCCATATCTCGCGAACGGAATGACGAACTCGAGAAATTCCTGTTGCATGTGAAAGTAGAAACTCGCCCGATTACAACGGTATGTGTATTTTTCCCCTAGGCCTTTGTAGTTATTGGTTTCGAGTATCAGACTTGCGAAAATTTTGAGGGTTTCTCAACCATTCCTTAACTTCAAACTCCCATATCTCGCGAACGGATTGACGAACTCGAGAAATTCCTGTTGCATCTGAAATTGGAAACTCGCCCGATTACAAAGGTATGTGCATTTTTCCCCTAGGCTTTTGTAGTTATTGCTTTCGGGTATCAGACTTGCGAAAATTTTGATGGTTTCTCAAGCATTCCTTAACTTCAAACTCCCATATCTCGCGAACGGATTGACGAACTCGAGAAATTCCTGTTGCATCTGAAAGTGGAAACTCGCCCGATTACAAAGGTATGTGCATTTTTCCCCTAGGCCTTTGTAGTTATTGGTTTCGAGTATCAGACTTTCGAAAATTTTGATGATTTCTCAACCATTCCTTAATTTCACACTTCCATATCTCGCGAACGGAATGACGCACTCGAGAAATTCCTGTTGCATCTGAAAGTGGAAACTCGCCCGATTACAAAGGTATGTGCATTTTTCCCCTAGGCCTCTATAGTTATTGGTTTCGAGTATCAGACTTGCGAAAATTTTGATGGTTTCTCAACCTATCCTTAATTTCAAACTCCCATATCACACGAACGGATTAACGAACTCGAGAAATTCCTGTTGCATCTGAAAGCAGAAACTCGCCCGATTACAATGGTGTGTGCACTTTTCCCCTAGGTCATTCCAGTTATTGGTTTCGAGTATCAGACCAGCGAAAATTTTGATGGTTTCTCAAGCATTCCTTAACTTCAAACTCCCATATCTCGCGAACGGAATGACGAACTCGAGAAATTCCTGCTGCATCTGAAAGCAGAAACTCGCCCGATTACAAAGGTATGTGCATTTTTCCCCTAGGCCTTTGCAGTTATTGGTTTCGAGTATCAGACTTGCGAAAATTTTGATGGTTCCTCAACCATTCCTTAATTTCAAACTCCCATATCTCGCGAACGGATTGACGAACTCGAGAAATTCCTGTTGCATCTGAATTTGGAAACTCGCCCGATTACAAAGGTATGTGCATTTTTCCCCTAGGCCTTTGTAGTTATTGCTTTCGGGTATCAGACGTGCGAAAATTTTGATGGTTTCTCAAGCATTCCTTAAATTCAAACTCCCATATCTCGCGAACGGATTGACGAACTCGAGAAATTCCTGTTGCGTCTGAAAGTGGAAACTCGCCCGATTACAACGGTATGTGCATTTTTCCCCTAGGCCTTTGTAGTTATTGGTTTCGAGTATCAGAATTGCGAAAATTTTGATGGTTTCTCAAGCATTCCTTAACTTCAAACTCCCATATCTCGCGAACGGAATGACGAACTCGAGAAATTCCTGTTGCATGTGAAAGTAGAAACTCGCCCGATTACAACGGTATGTGTATTTTTCCCCTAGGCCTTTGTAGTTATTGGTTTCGAGTATCAGACTTGCGAAAATTTTGAGGGTTTCTCAACCATTCCTTAACTTCAAACTCCCATATCTCGCGAACGGATTGACGAACTCGAGAGATTCCTGTTGCATCTGAAAGTAGAAACTCGCACGATTACAATGGTGTGTGTACTTTTCCCCTAGGCCATTCCAGTTATTGGTTTCGTGTATCAGACTTGCGAAAATTTTGATGGTTTCTCAATCATTCCTTAACTTCAAACTTCCACATCTCGCGAACGGATTGACGAACTCGAGAATTTCCTATTGCATCTGAAAGCAGAAACTCGCCCTATTACAACGGTATGTGTATTTTTGCCCTAAGCCATAGTTGTTATTGGTTTCGACTATCAGACTTGCGAAAATTGTGATGGTTTCTCAACCATTCCTTAACTTCAAACTCCCATATCTCGCGAACGGATTGACGAACTCGAGAATTTCCTATTGCATCTGAAAGCAGAAACTCGCCCGATTACAAAGGTATGTGCATTTTTCCCCTATGCCTTTGTAGTTATTGGTTTCGAGTATCAGACTTGCGAAAATTTTGATGGTTTCTCAAGCATTCCTTAACTTCAAACTCCCATATCTCGCGAACGGATTGACGAACTCGAGAGATTCCTGTTGCATCTGAAAGTAGAAACTCGCACGATTACAATGGTGTGTGTACTTTTCCCCTAGGCCATTCCAGTTATTGGTTTCGTGTATCAGACTTGCGAAAATTTTGATGGTTTCTCAACCATTCCTTAACTTCAAACTACCATATTTCGCGAACGGATTGACGAACTCGAGAAGTTCCTATTGCATCTGAAAGCAGAAACACGCCCGATTACAACGGTATGTGTATTTTTGACCTAGGCCATTCCAGTTATTGGTTTCGAAAATCAGAGCAGCGAAAATTTTGAAGGTTTCTCAGCCATTCCTTAATTTCAAACTCCCATATCTCGCGAACGGATTGACGAACTCGAGAAATTCCTGTTGCATCTGAAAGCAGAAACTCGCCCGATTTCAACGGTACGTGATTTTTGCCCTAGGCCATAGTAGTTATTGGTTTCGAGTATCAGACTTGCGAAAATTTTGATGGTTTCTCAAGCATTCAATAACATCTAACTCCCATATCTCGCGAACGGATTGACGAACTCGAGAAATTCCTGTTGCATCTGGAAGCAGAAACTCGCCCGATTACAGCGGTATGTGTATTTTTCCCCTAGGCCATTGTAGTTATTGGTTTCTAGCATCAGAAATGCGAAAATTTTGATGGTTTCTCAAACATTCCTTAACTTCAAACTCCCATATCTCGCGAACGGAATGACGAACTCGAGAAATTCCTGTTGCATGTGAAAGTAGAAACTCGCCCGATTACAACGGTGTGTGTACTTTTCCCCTGGACCGTTCCAGCTATTGGTTTCGATTATCAGACTTGCGAAAATTTTGATGGTTTCTCAACCATTCCTTAACTTCAAACTCCCATATCTCGCGAACGGAATGACGAACTCGAGAAATTCCTGTTGCATGTGAAAGTAGAAACTCGCCCGATTACAACGGTGTGTGTACTTTTCCCCTAGACCGTTCCAGCTATTGGTTTCGATTATCAGACTAGCGAAAATTTTGATGGTTTCTCAACCATTCCTTAACTTCACACTTCCATATCTCGCGAACGGATTGACGAACTCGAGAAATTCCTGTTGCATGTGAAAGTAGAAACTCGCCCGATTACAACGGTATGTGCATTTTTGCCCTAGGCCATAGTAGTTATTGGTTTCGAGTATCAGACTTGCGAAAATTTTGATGGTTTCTCAAGCATTCAATAACTTCTAACTCCCATAACTCGCGAACGGAATGACGAACTTGAGAAATTCCTGTTGCATCTGAAAGTAGAAACTCGCACGAATACAATGGTGTGTGCACTTTTCCCCTAGGAAATTCCAGTTATTGGTTTCGTGTATCAGACTTGCGAAAATTTTGATGGTTTCTCAATCATTCCTTAACTTCAAACTTCCATATCTCGCGAACGGATTGACGAACTCGAGAATTTCCTATTGCATCTGAAAGCAGACACTCGCCCGATTACAACGGTATGTGTATTTTTGCCCTAGGCCATAGTTGTTATTGGATTCGAGTATCAGACTTGCGAAAATTTTGATGGTTTCTCAAGCATTCCTTAACTTCAAACTCCCATATCTCTCGAACTGATTGACGAACTCGAGAAACTCCTGTTGCATCTGAAAGCAGAAACTCGCCCGATTACAACGGCATGTGTATTTTTCCCAAAGGCCTTTGTAATTATTGGTTTCGAGTATCAGACTTGCAATAATTATGATGGTTTCTCAAGCATTCCTTAACTTCAAACTCCCATATCTCGCGAACGGATTGACGAACTAAAGAAATTCCTGTTGCATCTGAAAGCAGAAACTCGCCCGATTACAACGGTATGTGTATTTTTCCCCTAGGCCATTGTAGTTATTGGTTTCTAGCATCAGAATTGCGAAAATTTTGATGGTTTCTCAACCATTCCTTAACTTCAAACTCCCATATCTCGCGAAAGGAATGACGAACTCGAGAAATTCCTGTTGCATCTGAAAGTGGAAACTCGCCCGATTACAATGGTATGTGCATTTTTCCCCTATGTCTTTGTAGTTATTGGTTTCGAGAATCAGACTTGCGAAAATTTTGATGGTTTCTCAACCATTCCTTAACTTCAAACTCCCATATCTCGCGAACGGAATGACGAACTCGAGAAATTCCTGTTGCATCTGAAAGGAGAAACTCGCCCGATTACAAAGGTATGTGCATTTTTCCCCTAGGCCTTTGTAGTTATTGGTTTCGAGTATCAGACTTGCGAAAGTTTTGATGGTTTCTCAAGCATTCCTTAACTTCAAACTCCCATATCTCTCGAACGGACTGACGAACTCGAGAAATTGCTGTTGCATCTGAAAGCAGAAACTCGCACGATTACAAGCGTGTGTGTACTTTTCCCCTAGGCCATTCCAGTTACTGGTTTCGAGTATCAGAATTGCGAAAATTTTGATGGTTTCTCACCCATTCCTTAATTTCAAACTCCCATGTCTCGCGAACGGAATGACGAACTCGAGAAATTCCTGTTGCATCTGAAAGTGGAAACTCGCCCGATTACAAAGGTATGTGCATTTTTCCCCTAGGCCTTTGTATTTATTCGTTTCGAGTATCAGACTTTCGAAAATTTTGATGGTTTCTCAAGCATTCCTTAACTTCAAACTCCCATATCTCTCGAACTGATTGACGAACTCGAGAAACTCCTGTTGCATCTGAAAGCAGAAAGTCGCCCGATTACAAGGGCATGTGTATTTTTCCCAAAGGCCTTTGAAGTTATTGGTTTCGAGTATCAGACTTGCGATAATTATGATGGTTTCTCAAGCATTCCTTAACTTCAAACTCCCATATCTCGCGAACGGATTGACGAACTCGAGAAATTCCTGTTGCATCTGACTGCAGAAACTCGCCCGATTACAGAGGTATGTGTATTTTTCCCCTAGGCCATTCCAGTTATTGGTTTCGAGTATCAGACCAGCGAAAATTTTGAAGGTTTTTCAACCATTCCTTAACTTAAAACACCCATATCTCGCGAACGGATTGACGAACTCGAGAAATTCCTGTTGCATCAGAAAGCAGAAACTCGCCCGATTTCAACGGTATGTGCATTTTTGCCCTAGGCCATAGTAGTTATTGGTTTCGAGTATCAGACTTGCGAAAATTTTGATGGTTTCTCAAGCATTCAATAACTTCTAACTCCCATATCTCGCGAACGGATTGACGAACTCGAGAAATTCCTGTTGCATCTGAAAGCAGAAACTCGCCCGATTACAACGGTATGTGTATTTTTCCCCTAGGCCATTGTAGTTATTGGTTTCTAGCATCAGAATTGCGAAAATTTTGATGGTTTCTCAACCATTCCTTAACTTCAAACTCCCATATCTCGCGAAAGGAATGACGAACTCGAGAAATTCCTGTTGGATCTGAAAGTGGAAACTCGCCCGATTACAATGGTATGTGCATTTTTCCCCTATGTCTTTGTAGTTATTGGTTTCGAGAATCAGACTTGCGAAAATTTTGATGGTTTCTCAACCATTCCTTATCTTCAAACTCCCATATCTCGCGAACGGAATGACGAACTCGAGAAATTCCTGTTGCATCTGAAAGTAGAAACTCGCATGATTACAATGGTGTGTGTACTTTTCCCCTAGGTCATTCCAGTTATTGGTTTCGAGTTTCAGACCAGCGAAAATTTTGATGGTTTCTCAAGCATTGCTTAGCTTCAAACTCTCATGTCTCCTCCGAACGGAATGACGAACTCGAGAAATTCCTGTTGCATCTGAAAGTGGAAACCCGCCCGATTACAAAGGTATGTGCATTTTTCCCCTAGGCCTTTGTATTTATTCGTTTCGAGTATCAGACTTTCGAAAATTTTGATGGTTTCTCAAGCATTCCTTAACTTCAAACTCCCATATCTCGCGAACGGATTGACGAACTCGAGAAATTCCTGTTGCATCTGAAAGTGGAAACTCGCCCGATTACAAAGGTATGTGCATTTTTCCCCTAGGCCTTTGTAGTTATTGGTTTCGAGTATCAGACTTGCGAAAATTTTGAGGGTTTCTCAACCATTCCTTAACTTCAAACTCCGATATCTCGCGAACGGATTGACGAACTCGAGAAATTCCTGTTGCATCTGAAAGTGGAAACTCGCCCGATTACAAAGGTATGTGCATTTTTCCCCTAGGCCTTTGTAGTTATTGGTTTCGAGTATCAGACTTGCGAAAATTTTGAGGGTTTCTCAACCATTCCTTAACTTCAAACTCCGATATCTCGCGAACGGATTGACGAACTCGAGAAATTCCTGTTGCATCTGAAATTGGAAACTCGCCCGATTACAAAGGTATGTGCATTTTTCCCCTAGGCTTTTGTAGTTATTGCTTTCGGGTATCAGACTTGCGAAAATTTTGATGGTTTCTCAAGCATTCCTTAACTTCAAACTCCCATATCTCGCGAACGGATTGACGAACTCGAGAAATTCCTGTTGCATCTGAAAGTGGAAACTCGCCCGATTACAAAGGTATGTGCATTTTTCCCCTAGGCCTTTGTAGTTATTGGTTTCGAGTATCAGACTTTCGAAAATTTTGATGATTTCTCAACCATTCCTTAACTTCACACTTCCATATCTCGCGAACGGAATGACGCACTCGAGAAATTCCTGTTGCATCTGAAAGTGGAAACTCGCTCGATTACAAAGGTATGTGCATTTTTCCCCTAGGCCTCTATAGTTATTGGTTTCGAGTATCAGACTTGCGAAAATTTTGATGGTTTCTCAAGCATTCAATAACATCTAACTCCCATATTTCGCGAACGGATTGACGAACTCGAGAAATTCCTGTTGCATCTGGAAGCAGAAACTCGCCCGATTACAGCGGTATGTGTATTTTTCCCCTAGGCCATTGTAGTTATTGGTTTCTAGCATCAGAAATGCGAAAATTTTGATGGTTTCTCAAACATTCCTTAACTTCAAACTCCCATATCTCGCGAACGGAATGACGAACTCGAGAAATTCCTGTTGCATGTGAAAGTAGAAACTCGCCCGATTACAACGGTGTGTGTACTTTTCCCCTGGACCGTTCCAGCTATTGGTTTCGATTATCAGACTTGCGAAAATTTTGATGGTTTCTCAACCATTCCTTAACTTCAAACTCCCATATCTCGCGAACGGAATGACGAACTCGAGAAATTCCTGTTCCATGTGAAAGTAGAAACTCGCCCGATTACAACGGTGTGTGTACTTTTCCCCTAGACCGTTCCAGCTGTTGGTTTCGATTATCAGACTAGCGAAAATTTTGATGGTTTCTCAACCATTCCTTAACTTCACACTTCCATATCTCGCGAACGGATTGACGAACTCGAGAAATTCCTGTTGCATGTGAAAGTAGAAACTCGCCCGATTACAACGGTATGTGCATTTTTGCCCTAGGCCATAGTAGTTATTGGTTTCGAGTATCAGACTTGCGAAAATTTTGATGGTTTCTCAAGCATTCAATAACTTCTAACTCCCATAACTCGCGAACGGAATGACGAACTTGAGAAATTCCTGTTGCATCTGAAAGTAGAAACTCGCACGAATACAATGGTGTGTGCACTTTTCCCCTAGGAAATTCCAGTTATTGGTTTCGTGTATCAGACTTGCGAAAATTTTGATGGTTTCTCAATCATTCCTTAACTTCAAACTTCCATATCTCGCGAACGGATTGACGAACTCGAGAATTTCCTATTGCATCTGAAAGCAGACACTCGCCCGATTACAACGGTATGTGTATTTTTGCCCTAGGCCATAGTTGTTATTGGATTCGAGTATCAGACTTGCGAAAATTTTGATGGTTTCTCAAGCATTCCTTAACTTCAAACTCCCATATCTCTCGAACTGATTGACGAACTCGAGAAACTCCTGTTGCATCTGAAAGCAGAAACTCGCCCGATTACAACGGCATGTGTATTTTTCCCAAAGGCCTTTGTAATTATTGGTTTCGAGTATCAGACTTGCAATAATTATGATGGTTTCTCAAGCATTCCTTAACTTCAAACTCCCATATCTCGCGAACTGATTGACGAACTCGAGAAACTCCTGTTGCATCTGAAAGCAGAAACTCGCCCGATTACAAGGGCATGTGTATTTTTCCCAAAGGCCTTTGAAGTATTGGTTTCGAGTATCCAGACTTGCGATAATTATGATGGTTTCTCAAGCATTCCTTAACTTCAAACTCCATATCTCGCGAACGGATTGACGAACTCGAGAAATTCCTGTTGCATCTGACTGCAGAAACTCGCCCGATTACAGAGGTATGTGTATTTTTTTCCCCTAGGCCATTCCAGTTATTGGTTTCGAGTATCAGACCAGCGAAAATTTTGAAGGTTTCTCAACCATTCCTAAACCTAAAACACCATATCTCGCGAACGGATTGACGAACTCGAGAAATTCCTGTTGCATCAGAAAGCAGAAACTCGCCCGATTTCAACGGTATGTGCATTTTTGCCCTAGGCCATAGTAGTTATTGGTTTCGAGTATCAGACTTGCGAAAATTTTGATGGTTTCTCAAGCATTCAATAACTTCTAACTCCCATATCTCGCGAACGGATTGACGAACTCGAGAAATTCCTGTTGCATCTGAAAGCAGAAACTCGCCCGATTACAACGGTATGTGTATTTTTCCCCTAGGCCATTGTAGTTATAGGTTTCCTAGCATCAGAATTGCGAAAATTTGATGGTTTCTCAACCATTCCTTAACTTCAAACTCCCATATCTCGCGAAAGGAATGACGAACTCGAGAAATTCCTGTTGCATCTGAAAGTGGAAACTCGCCCGATTACAATGGTATGTGCATTTTTTCCCTATGTCTTTGTAGTTATTGGTTTCGAGAATCAGACTTGCGAAAATTTTGATGGTTTCTGAACCATTCCTTATCTTCAAACACCCATATCTCGCGAACGGAATGACGAACTCGAGAAATTCCTGTTGCATCTGAAAGTAGAAACTCGCATGATTACAATGGGTGTGTGTACTTTTCCCCTAGGTCATTCCAGTTATTGGTTTCGAGTTTCAGACCAGCGAAAATTTTGATGGTTTCTCAAGCATTCCTTAGCTTCAAACTCTCATGTCTCCTCCGAACGAATGACGAACTCGAGAAATTCCTGTTGCATCTGAAAGTGGAAACCCGCCCGATTACAAAGGTATGTGCATTTTTCCCCTAGAGCCTTTGTATTTATTCGTTTCGAGTATCAGACTTTCGAAATTTTGATGGTTTCTCAAGGCATTCCTTAACTTCAAACTCCCATATCTCGCGAACGGATTGACGAACTCGAGAAATTCCTGTTGCATCTGAAAGTGGAAACTTCGCCCGATTACAAAGGTATGTGCATTTTTTCCCTAGGCCTTTGTAGTTATTGGTTTCGAGTATCAGACTTTCGAAAATTTTGATGGTTTCTCAAGCATTCCTTAACTTCAAACTCCCATATCTCGCGACGGAATGACGAACTCGAGAAATTCCTGTTGCATGTGAAAGTAGAAACTCGCCCGATTACAACGGTATGTGTATTTTTCCCCTAGGCCTTTGTAGTTATTGGTTTCTTGCATCAGAATTGCGAAAATTTTGATGGTTTCTCAACCATTCCTTAACTTCAAACTCCCATATCTCGCGAAAGGAATGACGAACTCGAGAAATTCCTGTTGCATCTGAAAGTGGAAACTCGCCCGATTACAATGGTATGTGCATTTTTCCCCTATGTCTTTGTAGTTATTGGTTTCGAGATCAGACTTGCGAAATTTTGATGGTTTCTCACCATTCCTTAACTTCAAACTCCCATATCTCGCGAACGGAATGACGAACTCGAGAAATTCCTGTTGCATCTGAAAGGAGAAACTCGCCCGATTACAAAGGTATGTGCATTTTTCCCCTAGGCCTTTGTAGTTATTGGTTTCGAGTATCAGACTTGCGAAAATTTTGATGGTTTCTCAGCATTCCTTAACTTCAAACTCCCATATCTCGCGAAGCGACTGACGAACTCGAGAAATTGCTGTTGCATCTGAAAGCAGAAACTCGCACGATTACAAGCGTGTGTACTTTTCCCTAGGCCATTCCAGTTACTGGTTTCGAGTATCAGAATTGCGAAAAATTTTGATGGTTTCTCACCCATTCCTTAACTTCAAACTCCCATGTCTCGCGAACGAATGACGAACTCGAGAAATTCCTGTTGCATCTGAAAGTGGAAACTCGCCCGATTCAAAGGTATGTGCATTTTTCCCCTAGGCCTTTGTATTTATTCGTTTCGAGTATCAGACTTTCGAAAATTTTGATGGTTTCTCAAGCATTCCTTAACTTCAAACTCCCATATCTCTCGAACTGATTGACGAACTCGAGAAACTCCTGTTGCATCTGAAAGCAGAAACTCGCCCGATTACAAGGGCATGTGTATTTTTCCCAAAGGCCTTTGAAGTTATTGGTTTCGAGTATCAGACTTGCGATAATTATGATGGTTTCTCAAGCATTCCTAACTTCAAACTCCCATATCTCGCGAACGGATTGACGAACTCGAGAAATTCCTGTTGCATCTGACTGCAGAAACTCGCCCGATTACAGAGGTATGTGTATTTTTCCCCTAGGCCATTCCAGTTATTGGTTTCGAGTATCAGACCACGCGAAAATTTTGAAGGTTTCTCAACCATTCCTTAACTTAAAACACCCATATCTCGCGAACGATTGACGAACTCGAGAAATTTCCTGTTGCATCAGAAAGCAGAAACTCAGCCCGATTTCAACGGTATGTGCATTTTTGCCCTAGGCCATAGTAGTTATTGGTTTCGAGTATCAGAATTGCGAAAATTTTGATGGTTTCTCAACCATTCCTTATCTTCAAACTCCCCATATCTCGCGAACGGAATGACGAACTCGAGAAATTCCTGTTGCATCTGAAAGTAGACAACTCGCATGATTACAATGGTGTGTGTACTTTTCCCCTACGTCATTCCAGTTATTGGTTTCGAGTTTCAGACCAGCGAAAATTTTGATGGTTTCTCAAGCATTCCTTAGCTTCAAACTCTCATGTCTCCTCCGAACGGAATGACGAACTCGAGAAATTCCTGTTGCATCTGAAAGTGGAAACCCGCCCGATTACAAAGGTATGTGCATTTTTCCCCTAGGCCTTTGTATTTATTCGTTTCGAGTATCAGACTTTCGAAAATTTTGATGGTTTCTCAAGCATTCCTTAACTTCAAACTCCCATATCTCGCGAACGGATTGACGAACTCGAGAAATTCCTGTTGCATCTGAAAGTGGAAACTCGCCCGATTACAAAGGTATGTGCATTTTTCCCTAGGCCTTTGTAGTTATTGGTTTCGAGTATCAGACTTGCGAAAATTTTGAGGGTTTCTCAACCATTCCTTAACTTCAAACTCCCATATCTCGCGAACGGATTGACGAACTCGAGAAATTCCTGTTGCATCTGAAATTGGAAACTCGCCCGATTACAAAGGTATGTGCATTATTTCCCCTAGGCTTTTGTAGTTATTGCTTTCGGGTATCAGACTGCGAAAATTTTGATGGTTTCTCAAGCATTCCTTAACTTCAAACTCCCATATCTCGCGAACGGATTGACGAAACTCGAGAAATTCCTGTTGCATCTGAAAGTGGAAACTCGCCCGATTACAAAGGTATGTGCATTTTTCCCCTAGGCCTTTGTAGTTATTGGTTTCGAGTATCAGACTTTCGAAAATTTTGATGATTTCTCAACCATTCCTTAACTTCACACTTCCATATCTCGCGAACGGAATGACGCACTCGAGAAATTCCTGTTGCATCTGAAAGTGGAAAACTCGCCCCGATTACAAAGGGATGTGCATTTTTCACCCCTAGGCCTCTATAGTTATTGGTTTCGAGTATCAGACTTGCGAAAATTTTGATGGTTTCTCAACCTATCCTTAATTTCAAACTCCCATATCACACGAACGGATTAACGAACTCGAGAAATTCCTGTGCATCTGAAAGCAGAAACTCGCCCGATTACAATGGTGTGTGCACTTTTCCCCTAGGTCATTCCAGTATTGGTTTCGAGTATCAGGACCAGCGAAAATTTTGATGGTTTCTCAAGCATTCCTTAACTTCAAACTCCCATATCTCGCGAACGGAATGACGAACTCCGAGAAATTCCTGCTGCATCTGAAAGCAGAAACTCGCCCGATTACAAAGGTATGTGCATTTTTCCCCTAGGCCTTTGTAGTTATTGGTTTCGAGTATCAGACTTGCGAAAATTTTGATGGTTCCTCAACCATTCCTTAATGTCAAACTCCCATATCTCGCGAACGGATTGACGAACTCGAGAAATTCCTGTTGCATCTGAATTTGGAAAACTCGCCCGAATTACAAAGGTATGTGCATTTTTCCCCTAGGCCTTTGTAGTTATTGCTTTCGGGTATCAGACTTGCGAAAATTTTGATGGTTTCTCAAGCATTCCTTAAATTCAAACTCCCATATCTCGCGAACGATTGACGAACTCGAGAAATTCCTGTTGCGTCTGAAAGTGGAAACTCGCCCGATTACAACGGTATGTGCATTTTTCCCTAGGCCTTTGTAGTTATTGGTTTTCGAGTATCAGAATTGCGAAAATTTTGATGGTTTCTCAAGCATTCCTCAACTTCAAACTCCCATATCTCGCGAACGGATTGACGAACTCGAGAAATTCCTGTTGCATCTGAAAGTGGAAACTCGCCCGATTACAACGGTATGTGCACTTTTCCCCTAGGTCATTCCAGTTATTGTTTCGAGTATCAGACCAGCGAAAATTTTTGATGGTTTCTCAAGCATTCCTTAACTTCAAACTCCCATATCTCGCGAACGGAATGACGAACTCGAGAAATTCCTGCTGCATCTGAAAGCAGAAACTCGCCCGATTACAACGGTATGTGCATTTTTCCCCTAGGCCTTTGTAGTTATTGGTTTCGTGTATCAGACTTGCGAAATTTTGAGGGTTTCTCAATCATTCCTTAACTTCAAACTTCCATATCTCGCGAACGGAATGACGCACTCGAGAAATTCCTGTTGCATCTGAAAGCAGAAACTCGCCCGATTACAAAGGTATGTGCATTTTTCCCCTAGGCCTTTGTAGTTATTGCTTTCGGGTATCAGACTTGCGAAAATTTTGATGGTTTTCTCAAGCATTCCTTAACTTCAAACTCCCATATCTCGCGAACGGATTGACGAACTCGAGAAATTCCTGTTGCGTCTGAAAGTGGAAACTCGCCCGATTACAACGGTATGTGCATTTTTCCCCTAGGCCTTTGTAGTTATCGCTTTCGGGTATCAGACTTGCGAGAATTTTGATGGTTTCTCAAGCATTCCTTAACTTCAAACTCCCATATCTCGCGAACGGATTGACGAACTCGAGAAATTCCTGTTGCATCTGAAAGTGGAAACTCGCCCGATTTCAACGGTATGTGCATTTTTGCCCTAGGCCATAGTAGTTATTGGTTTCTAGCATCAGAATTGCGAAAATTTTGATGGTTTATCAACCATTCCTTAACTTCAAACTCCCATATCTCGCGAAAGGAATGACGAACTCGAGAAATTCCTGTTGCATCTGAAAGTGGAAACTCGCCCGATTACAAAGGTATGTGCATTTTTCCCCTAGGCCTCTATAGTTATTGGTTTCGAGTATCAGACTTGCGAAAATTTTGATGGTTTCTCAACCTATCCTTAATTTCAAACTCCCATATCACACGAACGGATTAACGAACTCGAGAAATTCCTGTTGCATATGAAAGCAGAAACTCGCCCGATTACAATGGTGTGTGCACTTTTCCCCTAGGTCATTCCAGTTATTGGTTTCGAGTATCAGACCAGCGAAAATTTTGATGGTTTCTCAAGCATTCCTTAACTTCAAACTCCCATATCTCGCGAACGGAATGACGAACTCGAGAAATTCCTGCTGCATCTGAAAGCAGAAACTCGCCCGATTACAAAGGTATGTGCATTTTTCCCCTAGGCCTTTGTAGTTATTGGTTTCGAGTATCAGACTTGCGAAAATTTTGATGGTTCCTCAACCATTCCTTAATTTCAAACTCCCATATCTCGCGAACGGATTGACGAACTCGAGAAATTCCTGTTGCATCTGAATTTGGAAACTCGCCCGATTACAAAGGTATGTGCATTTTTACCCTAGGCCTTTGTAGTTATTGCTTTCGGGTATCAGACTTGCGAAAATTTTGATGGTTTCTCAAGCATTCCTTAACTTCAAACTCCCATATCTCGCGAACGGATTGACGAACTCGAGAAATTCCTGTTGCGTCTGAAAGTGGAAACTCGCCCGATTACAACGGTATGTGCATTTTTCCCCTAGGCCTTTGTAGTTATTGGTTTCGAGTATCAGAATTGCGAAAATTTTGATGGTTTCTCAACCATTCCTTAACTTCAAACTCCCATATCTCGCGAACGGAATGACGAACTCGAGAAATTCCTGTTGCATCTGAAAGTAGAAACTCGCATGATTACAATGGTGTGTGTACTTTTCCCCTAGGTCATTCCTGTTATTGGTTTCGAGTTTCAGACCAGCGAAAATTTTGATGGTTTCTCAAGCATTCCTTAGCTTCAAACTCCCATGTCTCGCGAACGGAATGACGAACTCGAGAAATTCCTGTTGCATCTGAAAGTGGAAACTCGCCCGATTACAAAGGTATGTGCATTTTTCCCCTAGGCCTCTATACTTATTGGTTTCGAGTATCAGACTTGCGAAAATTTTGATGGTTTCTCAACCTATCCTTAATTTCAAACTCCCATATCACACGAACGGATTAACGAACTCGAGAAATTCCTGTTGCATCTGAAAGCAGAAACTCGCCCGATTACAATGGTGTGTGCACTTTTCCCCTAGGTCATTCCAGTTATTGGTTTCGAGTATCAGACCAGCGAAAATTTTGATGGTTTCTCAAGCATTCCTTAACTTCAAACTCCCATATCTCGCGAACGGAATGACGAACTCGAGAAATTCCTGCTGCATCTGAAAGCAGAAACTCGCCCGATTACAAAGGTATGTGCATTTTTCCCCTAGGCCTTTGTAGTTATTGGTTTCGAGTATCAGACTTGCGAAAATTTTGATGGTTCCTCAACCATTCCTTAATTTCAAACTCCCATATCTCGCGAACGGATTGACGAACTCGAGAAATTCCTGTTGCATCTGAATTTGGAAACTCGCCCGATTACAAAGGTATGTGCATTTTTAACCTAGGCCTTTGTAGTTATTGCTTTCGGGTATCAGACTTGCGAAAATTTTGATGGTTTCTCAAGCATTCCTTAACTTCAAACTCCCATATCTCGCGAACGGATTGACGAACTCGAGAAATTCCTGTTGCGTCTGAAAGTGGAAACTCGCCCGATTACAACGGTATGTGCATTTTTCCCCTAGGCCTTTGTAGTTATTGGTTTCGAGTATCAGAATTGCGAAAATTTTGATGGTTTCTCAACCATTCCTTAACTTCAAACTCCCATATCTCGCGAACGGAATGACGAACTCGAGAAATTCCTGTTGCATCTGAAAGTAGAAACTCGCATGATTACAATGGTGTGTGTACTTTTCCCCTAGGTCATTCCAGTTATTGGTTTCGAGTTTCAGACCAGCGAAAATTTTGATGGTTTCTCAAGCATTCCTTAGCTTCAAACTCCCATGTCTCGCGAACGGAATGGCGAACTCGAGAAATTCCTGTTGCATCTGAAAGTGGAAACTCGCCCGATTACAAATGTATGTGCATTTTTCCCCTAAGCCTTTGTAGTTATTGGTTTCGAGTATCAGACTTGCGAAAATTTTGATGGTTTCTCAAGCATTCCTTAACTTCAAACTCCCATATCTCGCGAACGGATTGACGAACTCGAGAAATTCCTGATGCATCTGAAAGCAGAAACTCGCACGATTACAAGCGTGTGTGTACTTTTCCCCTCGGCCATTCCAGTTATTGGTTTCGAGTATCAGAATTGCGAAAGTTTTGATGGTTTCTCAACCATTCCTTAACTTCAAACTCCCATATCTCGCGAACGGATTGACGAACTCGAGAAATTCCTGTTGCATCTGAAATTGGAAACTCGCCCGATTACAAAGGTATGTGCATTTTTCCCCTAGGCCTTTGTAGTTATCGCTTTCGGGTATCAGACTTGCGAGAATTTTGATGGTTTCTCAAGCATTCCTTAACTTCAAACTCCCATATCTCGCGAACGGATTGACGAACTCGAGAAATTCCTGTTGCATCTGAAAGTGGAAACTCGCCCGATTTCAACGGTATGTGCATTTTTGCCCTAGGCCATAGTAGTTATTGGTTTCGAGTTACAGACTTGCGAAAATTTTGATGGTTTCTCAAGCATTCAATAACTTCTAACTCCCATATCTCGCGAACGGATTGACGAACTCGAGAAATTCCTGTTGCATCTGAAAGCAGAAACTCGCCCGATTACAACGGTATGTGTATTTTTCCCCTAGGCCATTGTAGTTATTGGTTTCTAGCATCAGAATTGCGAAAATTTTGATGGTTTATCAACCATTCCTTAACTTCAAACTCCCATATCTCGCGAAAGGAATGACGAACTCGAGAAATTCCTGTTGCATCTGAAAGTGGAAACTCGCCCGATTACAATGGTATGTGCATTTTTCCCCTATGTCTTTGTAGTTATTGGTTTCGAGAATCAGACTTGCGAAAATTTTGATGGTTTCTCAACCATTCCTTAACTTCAAACTCCCATATCTCGCGAACGGAATGACGAACTCGAGAAATTCCTGTTGCATCTGAAAGTAGAAACTCGCATGATTACAATAGTGTGTGTACTTTTCCCCTAGGTCATTCCAGTTATTGGTTTCGAGTTTCAGACCAGCGAAAATTTTGATGGTTTCTCAAGCATTCCTTAGCTTCAAACTCCCATGTCTCCTCCGAACGGAATGACGAACTCGAGAAATTCCTGCTGCATCTGAAAGCAGAAACTCGCCCGATTACAAAGGTATGTGCATTTTTCCCCTAGGCCTTTGTAGTTATTGGTTTCGAGTATCAGACTTGCGAAAATTTTGATGGTTCCTCAACCATTCCTTAATTTCAAACTCCCATATCTCGCGAACGGATTGACGAACTCGAGAAATTCCTGTTGCATCTGAATTTGGAAACTCGCCCGATTACAAAGGTATGTGCATTTTTACCCTAGGCCTTTGTAGTTATTGCTTTCGGGTATCAGACTTGCGAAAATTTTGATGGTTTCTCAAGCATTCCTTAACTTCAAACTCCCATATCTCGCGAACGGATTGACGAACTCGAGAAATTCCTGTTGCGTCTGAAAGTGGAAACTCGCCCGATTACAACGGTATGTGCATTTTTCCCCTAGGCCTTTGTAGTTATTGGTTTCGAGTATCAGAATTGCGAAAATTTTGATGGTTTCTCAACCATTCCTTAACTTCAAACTCCCATATCTCGCGAACGGAATGACGAACTCGAGAAATTCCTGTTGCATCTGAAAGTAGAAACTCGCATGATTACAATGGTGTGTGTACTTTTCCCCTAGGTCATTCCTGTTATTGGTTTCGAGTTTCAGACCAGCGAAAATTTTGATGGTTTCTCAAGCATTCCTTAGCTTCAAACTCCCATGTCTCGCGAACGGAATGACGAACTCGAGAAATTCCTGTTGCATCTGAAAGTGGAAACTCGCCCGATTACAAATGTATGTGCATTTTTCCCCTAAGCCTTTGTAGTTATTGGTTTCGAGTATCAGACTTGCGAAAATTTTGATGGTTTCTCAAGCATTCCTTAACTTCAAACTCCCATATCTCGCGAACGGATTGACGAACTAGAGAAATTCCTGATGCATCTGAAAGCAGAAACTCGCACGATTACAAGCGTGTGTGTACTTTTCCCCTCGGCCATTCCAGTTATTGGTTTCGAGTATCAGAATTGCGAAAGTTTTGATGGTTTCTCAACCATTCCTTAACTTCAAACTCCCATATCTCGCGAACGGATTGACGAACTCGAGAAATTCCTGTTGCATCTGAAATTGGAAACTCGCCCAATTACAGAGGTATGTGCATTTTTCCCCTAGGCCTTTGTAGTTATCGCTTTCGGGTATCAGACTTGCGAGAATTTTGATGGTTTCTCAAGCATTCCTTAACTTCAAACTCCCATATCTCGCGAACGGATTGACGAACTCGAGAAATTCCTGTTGCATCTGAAAGTGGAAACTCGCCCGATTTCAACGGTATGTGCATTTTTGCCCTAGGCCATAGTAGTTATTGGTTTCTAGCATCAGAATTGCGAAAATTTTGATGGTTTATCAACCATTCCTTAACTTCAAACTCCCATATCTCGCGAAAGGAATGACGAACTCGAGAAATTCCTGTTGCATCTGAAAGTGGAAACTCGCCCGATTACAAAGGTATGTGCATTTTTCCCCTAGGCCTCTATAGTTATTGGTTTCGAGTATCAGACTTGCGAAAATTTTGATGGTTTCTCAACCTATCCTTAATTTCAAACTCCCATATCACACGAACGGATTAACGAACTCGAGAAATTCCTGTTGCATCTGAAAGCAGAAACTCGCCCGATTACAATGGTGTGTGCACTTTTCCCCTAGGTCATTCCAGTTATTGGTTTCGAGTATCAGACCAGCGAAAATTTTGATGGTTTCTCAAGCATTCCTTAACTTCAAACTCCCATATCTCGCGAACGGAATGACGAACTCGAGAAATTCCTGCTGCATCTGAAAGCAGAAACTCGCCCGATTACAAAGGTATGTGCATTTTTCCCCTAGGCCTTTGTAGTTATTGGTTTCGAGTATCAGACTTGCGAAAATTTTGATGGTTCCTCAACCATTCCTTAATTTCAAACTCCCATATCTCGCGAACGGATTGACGAACTCGAGAAATTCCTGTTGCATCTGAATTTGGAAACTCGCCCGATTACAAAGGTATGTGCATTTTTACCCTAGGCCTTTGTAGTTATTGCTTTCGGGTATCAGACTTGCGAAAATTTTGATGGTTTCTCAAGCATTCCTTAACTTCAAACTCCCATATCTCGCGAACGGATTGACGAACTCGAGAAATTCCTGTTGCGTCTGAAAGTGGAAACTCGCCCGATTACAACGGTATGTGCATTTTTCCCCTAGGCCTTTGTAGTTATTGGTTTCGAGTATCAGAATTGCGAAAATTTTGATGGTTTCTCAACCATTCCTTAACTTCAAACTCCCATATCTCGCGAACGGAATGACGAACTCGAGAAATTCCTGTTGCATCTGAAAGTAGAAACTCGCATGATTACAATGGTGTGTGTACTTTTCCCCTAGGTCATTCCAGTTATTGGTTTCGAGTTTCAGACCAGCGAAAATTTTGATGGTTTCTCAAGCATTCCTTAGCTTCAAACTCCCATGTCTCGCGAACGGAATGACGAACTCGAGAAATTCCTGTTGCATCTGAAAGTGGAAACTCGCCCGATTACAAATGTATGTGCATTTTTCCCCTAAGCCTTTGTAGTTATTGGTTTCGAGTATCAGACTTGCGAAAATTTTGATGGTTTCTCAAGCATTCCTTAACTTCAAACTCCCATATCTCGCGAACGGATTGACGAACTCGAGAAATTCCTGATGCATCTGAAAGCAGAAACTCGCACGATTACAAGCGTGTGTGTACTTTTCCCCTCGGCCATTCCAGTTATTGGTTTCGAGTATCAGAATTGCGAAAGTTTTGATGGTTTCTCAACCATTCCTTAACTTCAAACTCCCATATCTCGCGAACGGATTGACGAACTCGAGAAATTCCTGTTGCATCTGAAATTGGAAACTCGCCCGATTACAAAGGTATGTGCATTTTTCCCCTAGGCCTTTGTAGTTATCGCTTTCGGGTATCAGACTTGCGAGAATTTTGATGGTTTCTCAAGCATTCCTTAACTTCAAACTCCCATATCTCGCGAACGGATTGACGAACTCGAGAAATTCCTGTTGCATCTGAAAGTGGAAACTCGCCCGATTTCAACGGTATGTGCATTTTTGCCCTAGGCCATAGTAGTTATTGGTTTCGAGTATCAGACTTGCGAAAATTTTGATGGTTTCTCAAGCATTCAATAACTTCTAACTCCCATATCTCGCGAACGGATTGACGAACTCGAGAAATTCCTGTTGCATCTGAAAGCAGAAACTCGCCCGATTACAACGGTATGTGTATTTTTCCCCTAGGCCATTGTAGTTATTGGTTTCTAGCATCAGTATTGCGAAAATTTTGATGGTTTATCAACCATTCCTTAACTTCAAACTCCCATATCTCGCGAAAGGAATGACGAACTCGAGAAATTCCTGTTGCATCTGAAAGTGGAAACTCGCCCGATTACAATGGTATGTGCATTTTTCCCCTATGTCTTTGTAGTTATTGGTTTCGAGAATCAGACTTGCGAAAATTTTGATGGTTTCTCAACCATTCCTTAACTTCAAACTCCCATATCTCGCGAACGGAATGACGAACTCGAGAAATTCCTGTTGCATCTGAAAGTAGAAACTCGCATGATTACAATAGTGTGTGTACTTTTCCCCTAGGTCATTTCAGTTATTGGTTTCGAGTTTCAGACCAGCGAAAATTTTGATGGTTTCTCAAGCATTCCTTAGCTTCAAACTCCCATGTCTCCTCCGAACGGAATGACGAACTCGAGAAATTCCTGTTGCATCTGAAAGTGGAAACTCGCCCGATTACAAAGGTATGTGCATTTTTCCCCTAAGCCTTTGTAGTTATTGGTTTCGAGTATCAGACTTGCGAAAATTTTGATGGTTTCTCAAGCATTCCTTAACTTCAAACTCCCATATCTCGCGAACGGATTGACGAACTCGAGAAATTGCTGTTGCATCTGAAAGCAGAAACTCGCACGATTACAAGCGTGTGTGTACTTTTCCCCTAGGCCATTCCAGTTATTGGTTTCGAGTATCAGAATTGCGAAAATTTTGATGGTTTCTCACCCATTCCTTAACTTCAAACTCCCATGTCTCGCGAACGGAATGACGAACTCGAGAAATTCCTGTTGCATCTGAAAGTGGAAACTCGCCCGATTACAAAGGTATGTGCATTTTTCCCCTAGGCCTTTGTATTTATTCGTTTCGAGTATCAGACTTTCGAAAATTTTGATGGTTTCTCAAGCATTCCTTAACTTCAAACTCCCATATCTCGCGAACGGAATGACGAACTCGAGAAATTCCTGTTGCATGTGAAAGTAGAAACTCGCCCGATTACAACGGTATGTTCATTTTTGCCCTAGGCCATAGTAGTTATTGGTTTCGAGTATCAGACTTGCGAAAATTTTGATGGTTTCTCAATCATTCCTTAACTTCAAACTTCCATATCTCGCGAACGGAATGACGCACTCGAGAAATTCCTGTTGCATCTGAAAGTGGAAACTCGCCCGATTACAAAGGTATGTGCATTTTTCCCCTAGGCCTTTGTAGTTATTGGTTTCGAGTATCAGACTTGCGAAAATTTTGATGGTTTCTCAACCTATCCTTAATTTCAAACTCCCATATCTCACGAACGGATTAACGAACTCGAGAAATTCCTGTTGCATCTGAAAGCAGAAACTCGCCCGATTACAATGGTGTTTGCACTTTTCCCCTAGGTCATTCCAGTTATTGGTTTCGAGTATCAGACCAGCGAAAATTTTGATGGTTTCTCAAGCATTCCTTAACTTCAAACTCCCATATCTCGCGAACGGAATGACGAACTCGAGAAATTCCTGCTGCATCTGAAAGTAGAAACTCGCCCGATTACAAAGGTATGTGCATTTTTCCCCTAGGCCTTTGTAGTTATTGGTTTCGAGTATCAGACTTGCGAAAATTTTGATGGTTCCTCAACCATTCCTTAATTTCAAACTCCCATATCTCGCGAACGGATTGACGAACTCGAGAAATTCCTGTTGCATCTGAAAGTGGAAATTCGCCCGATTACAAAGGTATGTGCATTTTTCCCCTAGGCCTTTGTAGTTATTGGTTTCGATTATCAGACTTGCGAAAATTTTGATGGTTTCTCAACCTATCCTTAATTTCAAACTCCCATATCTCACGAACGGATTAACGAACTCGAGAAATTCCTGTTGCATCTGAAAGCAGAAACTCGCCCGATTACAATGGTGTGTGCACTTTTCCCCTAGGTCATTCCAGTTATTGGTTTCGAGTATCAGACAAGCGAAAATTTTGATGGTTTCTCAAGCATTCCTTAACTTCAAACTCCCATATCTCGCGAACGGATTGACGAACTCGAAAAATTCCTGTTGCATCTGAAATTGGAAACTCGCCCGATTACAAAGGTATGTGCATTTTTCCCCTAGGCTTTTGTAGTTATTGCTTTCGGGTATCAGACTTACGAAAATTTTGATGGTTTCTCAAGCATTCCTTAACTTCAAACTCCCATATCTCGCGAACGGATTGACGCACTCGAGAAATTCCTGTTGCATCTGAAAGTGGAAACTCGCCCGATTACAAAGGTATGTGCATTTTTCCCCTAGGCCTTTGTAGTTATTGGTTTTGAGTATCAGACTTGCGAAAATTTTGATGGTTTCTCAACCTATCCTTAATTTCAAACTCCCATATCTCACGAACGGATTAACGAACTCGGGAAATTCCTGTTGCATCTGAAAGCAGAAACTCGCCCGATTACAATGGTGTGTGCACTTTTCCCCTAGGTCATTCCAGTTATTGGTTTCGAGTATCAGACCAGCGAAAATTTTGATGGTTTCTCAAGCATTCCTTAACTTCAAACTCCCATATCTCGCGAACGGATTGACGAACTCGAGAAATTCCTGTTGCATCTGAAAGCAGAAACTCGCACGATTACAAGCGTGTGTGTACTTTTCCCCTAGGCCATTCCAGTTATTGGTTTCGAGTATCAGAATTGCGAAAATTTTGATGGTTTCTCAACCATTCCTTAACTTCAAACTCCCTAGTCTCGCGAACGGAATGACGAACTCGAGAAATTCCTGTTGCATCTGAAAGTGGAAACTCGCCCGATTACAAAGGTATGTGCATTTTTCCCCCAGGCCTTTGTAGTTATTGCTTTCGGGTATCAGACTTGCGAAAATTTTGATGGTTTCTCAAGCATTCCTTAACTTCAAACTCCCATGTCTCGCGAACGGAATGACGAACTCGAGAAATTCCTGTTGCATCTGAAAGTGGAAACTCGTCCGATTAAAAAGGTATGTGCATTTTTCCCCTAGGCCTTTGTAGTTATTGGTTTCGAGTATCAGACTTGCGAAAATTTTGATGGTTTCTCAATCATTCCTTAACTTCAAACGTCCATATCTCGCGAACGGAATGATGCACTCGAGAAATTCCTGTTGCATCTGAAAGCAGAAACTCGCCCGATTACAGTGGTGTGTGCACTTTTCCCCTAGGTCATTCCAGTTATTGGTTTCGAGTATCAGACCAGCGAAAATTTTGATGGTTTCTCAAGCATTCGTTAACTTCAAACTCCCATATCTCGCGAACGGATTGACGAACTCGAGAAATTCCTGTTGCATCTGAAATTGGAAACTCGCCCGATTACAACGGTATGTTCATTTTTGCCCTAGGCCATAGTAGTTATTGGTTTCGAGTATCAGACTTGCGAAAATTTTGATGGTTCCTCAACCATTCCTTAATTTCAAACTCCCATATCTCGCGAACGGATTGACGAACTCGAGAAATTCCTGTTGCATCTGAAAGTGGAAACTCGCCCGATTACAAAGGTATGTGCATTTTTCCCCTAGGCCTTTGTAGTTATTGGTTTCGATTATCAGACTTGCGAAAATTTTGATGGTTTCTCAACCTATCCTTAATTTCAAACTCCCATATCTCACGAACGGATTAACGAACTCGAGAAATTCCTGTTGCATCTGAAAGCAGAAACTCGCCCGATTACAATGGTGTGTGCACTTTTCCCCTAGGTCATTCCAGTTATTGGTTTCGAGTATCAGACAAGCGAAAATTTTGATGGTTTCTCAAGCATTCCTTAACTTCAAACTCCCATATCTCGCGAACGGATTGACGAACTTGAGAAATTCCTGTTGCATCTGAAATTGGAAACTCGCCCGATTACAAAGGTATGTGCATTTTTCCCCTAGGCTTTTGTAGTTATTGCTTTCGGGTATCAGACTTACGAAAATTTTGATGGTTTCTCAAGCATTCCTTAACTTCAAACTCCCATATCTCGCGAACGGATTGACGCAATCGAGAAATTCCTGTTGCATCTGAAAGTGGAAACTCGCCCGATTACAAAGGTATGTGCATTTTTCCCCTAGGCCTTTGTAGTTATTGGTTTTGAGTATCAGACTTGCGAAAATTTTGATGGTTTCTCAACCTATCCTTAATTTCAAACTCCCATATCTCACGAACGGATTAACGAACTCGGGAAATTCCTGTTGCATCTGAAAGCAGAAACTCGCCCGATTACAATGGTGTGTGCACTTTTCCCCTAGGTCATTCCAGTTATTGGTTTCGAGTATCAGACCAGCGAAAATTTTGATGGTTTCTCAAGCATTCCTTAACTTCAAACTCCCATATCTCGCGAACGGATTGACGAACTCGAGAAATTCCTGTTGCATCTGAAAGCAGAAACTCGCACGATTACAAGCGTGTGTGTACTTTTCCCCTAGGCCATTCCAGTTATTGGTTTCGAGTATCAGAATTGCGAAAATTTTGATGGTTTCTCAACCATTCCTTAACTTCAAACTCCCTAGTCTCGCGAACGGAATGACGAACTCGAGAAATTCCTGTTGCACCTGAAAGTGGAAACTCGCCCGATTACAAAGGTATGTGCATTTTTCCCCTAGGCCTTTGTAGTTATTGCTTTCGGGTATCAGACTTGCGAAAATTTTGATGGTTTCTCAAGCATTCCTTAACTTCAAACTCCCATGTCTCGCGAACGGAATGACGAACTCGAGAAATTCCTGTTGCATCTGAAAGTGGAATCTCGCCCGATTAAAAAGGTATGTGCATTTTTCCCCTAGGCCTTTGTAGTTATTGGTTTCGAGTATCAGACTTGCGAAAATTTTGATGGTTTCTCAATCATTCCTTAACTTCAAACTCCCATATCTCGCGAACGGAATGACGAACTCGAGAAATTCCTGCTGCATCTGAAAGCAGAAACTCGCCCGATTACAGTGGTGTGTGCACTTTTCCCCTAGGTCATTCCAGTTATTGGTTTCGAGTATCAGACTAGCGAAAATTTTGATGGTTTCTCAAGCATTCGTTAACTTCAAACTCCCATATCTCGCGAACGGATTGACGAACTCGAGAAATTCCTGTTGCATCTGAAAGTGGAAACTCGCCCGATTACAAAGGTATGTGCATTTTTCCCCTAGGCCTTTGTAGTTATTGGTTTTGAGTATCAGACTTGCGAAAATTTTGATGGTTTCTCAACCTATCCTTAATTTCAAACTCCCATATCTCACGAACGGATTAACGAACTCGGGAAATTCCTGTTGCATCTGAAAGCAGAAACTCGCCCGATTACAATGGTGTGTGCACTTTTCCCCTAGGTCATTCCAGTTATTGGTTTCGAGTATCAGACCAGCGAAAATTTTGATGGTTTCTCAAGCATTCCTTAACTTCAAACTCCCATATCTCGCGAACGGATTGACGAACTCGAGAAATTCCTGTTGCATCTGAAAGCAGAAACTCGCACGATTACAAGCGTGTGTGTACTTTTCCCCTAGGCCATTCCAGTTATTGGTTTCGAGTATCAGAATTGCGAAAATTTTGATGGTTTCTCAACCATTCCTTAACTTCAAACTCCCTAGTCTCGCGAACGGAATGACGAACTCGAGAAATTCCTGTTGCATCTGAAAGTGGAAACTCGCCCGATTACAAAGGTATGTGCATTTTTCCACCAGGCCTTTGTAGTTATTGCTTTCGGGTATCAGACTTGCGAAAATTTTGATGGTTTCTCAAGCATTCCTTAACTTCAAACTCCCATGTCTCGCGAACGGAATGACGAACTCGAGAAATTCCTGTTGCATCTGAAAGTGGAAACTCGTCCGATTAAAAAGGTATGTGCATTTTTCCCCTAGGCCTTTGTAGTTATTGGTTTCGAGTATCAGACTTGCGAAAATTTTGATGGTTTCTCAATCATTCCTTAACTTCAAACTTCCATATCTCGCGAACGGAATGATGCACTCGAGAAATTCCTGTTGCATCTGAAAGCAGAAACTCGCCCGATTACAGTGGTGTGTGCACTTTTCCCCTAGGTCATTCCAGTTATTGGTTTCGAGTATCAGACCAGCGAAAATTTTGATGGTTTCTCAAGCATTCGTTAACTTCAAACTCCCATATCTCGCGAACGGATTGACGAACTCGAGAAATTCCTGTTGCATCTGAAATTGGAAACTCGCCCGATTACAACAGTATGTTCATTTTTGCCCTAGGCCATAGTAGTTATTGGTTTCGAGTATCAGACTTGCGAAAATTTTGATGGTTTCTCAATCATTCCTTAACTTCAAACTTCCATATCTCGCGAACGGAATGACGCACTCGAGAAATTCCTGTTGCATCTGAAAGTGGAAACTCGCCCGATTACAAAGGCATGTGCATTTTTCCCCTAGGCCTTTGTAGTTATTGGTTTCGAGTATCAGACTTGCGAAAATTTTGATGGTTTCTCAACCTATCCTTAATTTCAAACTCCCATATCTCACGAACGGATTGACGAACTCGAGAAATTCCTGTTGCATCTGAAAGCAGAAACTCGCCCGATTACAATGGTGTTTGCACTTTTCCCCTAGGTCATTCCAGTTATTGGTTTCGAGTATCAGACCAGCGAAAATTTTGATGGTTTCTCAAGCATTCCTTAACATCAAACTCCCATATCTCGCGAACGGAATGACGAACTCGAGAAATTCCTGCTGCATCTGAAAGTAGAAACTCGCCCGATTACAAAGGTATGTGCATTTTTCCCCTAGGCCTTTGTAGTTATTGGTTTCGAGTATCAGACTTGCGAAAATTTTGATGGTTCCTCAACCATTCCTTAATTTCAAACTCCCATATCTCGCGAACGGATTGACGAACTCGAGAAATTCCTGTTGCATCTGAAAGTGGAAACTCGCCCGATTACAAAGGTATGTGCATTTTTCCCCTAGGCCTTTGTAGTTATTGGTTTCGATTATCAGACTTGCGAAAATTTTGATGGTTTCTCAACCTATCCTTAATTTCAAACTCCCATATCTCACGAACGGATTAACGAACTCGAGAAATTCCTGTTGCATCTGAAAGCAGAAACTCGCCCGATTACAATGGTGTGTGCACTTTTCCCCTAGGTCATTCCAGTTATTGGTTTCGAGTATCAGACAAGCGAAAATTTTGATGGTTTCTCAAGCATTCCTTAACTTCAAACTCCCATATCTCGCGAACGGATTGACGAACTCGAGAAATTCCTGTTGCATCTGAAATTGGAAACTCGCCCGATTACAAAGGTATGTGCATTTTTCCCCTAGGCTTTTGTAGTTATTGCTTTCGGGTATCAGACTTACGAAAATTTTGATGGTTTCTCAAGCATTCCTTAACTTCAAACTCCCATATCTCGCGAACGGATTGACGCACTCGAGAAATTCCTGTTGCATCTGAAAGTGGAAACTCGCCCGATTACAAAGGTATGTGCATTTTTCCCCTAGGCCTTTGTAGTTATTGGTTTTGAGTATCAGACTTGCGAAAATTTTGATGGTTTCTCAACCTATCCTTAATTTCAAACTCCCATATATCACGAACGGATTAACGAACTCGGGAAATTCCTGTTGCATCTGAAAGCAGAAACTCGCCCGATTACAATGGTGTGTGCACTTTTCCCCTAGGTCATTCCAGTTATTGGTTTCGAGTATCAGACCAGCGAAAATTTTGATGGTTTCTCAAGCATTCCTTAACTTCAAACTCCCATATCTCGCGAACGGATTGACGAACTCGAGAAATTCCTGTTGCATCTGAAAGCAGAAACTCGCACGATTACAAGCGTGTGTGTACTTTTCCCCTAGGCCATTCCAGTTATTGGTTTCGAGTATCAGAATTGCGAAAATTTTGATGGTTTCTCAACCATTCCTTAACTTCAAACTCCCTAGTCTCGCGAACGGAATGACGAACTCGAGAAATTCCTGTTGCACCTGAAAGTGGAAACTCGCCCGATTACAAAGGTATGTGCATTTTTCCCCTAGGCCTTTGTAGTTATTGCTTTCGGGTATCAGACTTGCGAAAATTTTGATGGTTTCTCAAGCATTCCTTAACTTCAAACTCCCATGTCTCGCGAACGGAATGACGAACTCGAGAAATTCCTGTTGCATCTGAAAGTGGAAACTCGCCCGATTAAAAAGGTATGTGCATTTTTCCCCTAGGCCTTTGTAGTTATTGGTTTCGAGTATCAGACTTGCGAAAATTTTGATGGTTTCTCAATCATTCCTTAACTTCAAACTCCCATATCTCGCGAACGGAATGACGAACTCGAGAAATTCCTGCTGCATCTGAAAGCAGAAACTCGCCCGATTACAGTGGTGTGTGCACTTTTCCCCTAGGTCATTCCAGTTATTGGTTTCGAGTATCAGACTAGCGAAAATTTTGATGGTTTCTCAAGCATTCGTTAACTTCAAACTCCCATATCTCGCGAACGGATTGACGAACTCGAGAAATTCCTGTTGCATCTGAAATTGGAAACTCGCCCGATTACAAAGGTATGTGCATTTTTCCCCTAGGCTTTTGTAGTTATTGCTTTCGGGTATCAGACTTGCGAAAATTTTGATGGTTTCTCAAGCATTCCTTAATTTCAAACTCCCATATCTCGCGAACGGATTGACGAACTCGAGAAATTCCTGTTGCATCTGAAAGTGGAAACTCGCCCGATTACAAAGGTATGTGCATTTTTCCCCTAGGCCTTTGTAGTTATTGGTTTCGATTATCAGACTTGCGAAAATTTTGATGGTTTCTCAACCTATCCTTAATTTCAAACTCCCATATCTCACGAACGGATTAACGAACTCGAGAAATTCCTGTTGCATCTGAAAGCAGAAACACGCCCGATTACAATGGTGTGTGCACTTTTCCCCTAGGTCATTCCAGTTATTGGTTTCGAGTATCAGACAAGCGAAAATTTTGATGGTTTCTCAAGCATTCCTTAACTTCAAACTCCCATATCTCGCGAACGGATTGACGAACTCGAGAAATTCCTGTTGCATCTGAAATTGGAAACTCGCCCGATTACAAAGGTATGTGCATTTTTCCCCTAGGCTTTTGTAGTTATTGCTTTCGGGTATCAGACTTACGAAAATTTTGATGGTTTCTCAAGCATTCCTTAACTTCAAACTCCCATATCTCGCGAACGGATTGACGCACTCGAGAAATTCCTTTGCATCTGAAAGTGGAAACTCGCCCGATTACAAAGGTATGTGCATTTTTCCCCTAGGCCTTTGTAGTTATTGGTTTCGAGTTTCAGACTTGCGAAAATTTTGATAGTTTCTCAATCATTCCTTAACTTCAAACTTCCATATCTCGCGAACGGAATGACGCACTCGAGAAATTCCTGTTGCATCTGAAAGTGGAAACTCGCCCGATTACAAAGGTATGTGCATTTTTCCCCTAGGCCTTTGTAGTTATTGGTTTCGAGTATCAGACTTGCGAAAATTTTGATGGTTTCTCAACCTATCCTTAATTTCAAACTCCCATATCTCACGAACGGATTAACGAACTCGGGAAATTCCTGTTGCATCTGAAAGCAGAAACTCGCCCGATTACAATGGTGTGTGCACTTTTCCCCTAGGTCATTCCAGTTATTGGTTTCGAGTATCAGACCAGCGAAAATTTTGATGGTTTCTCAAGCATTCCTTAACTTCAAACTCCCATATCTCGCGAACGGATTGACGAACTCGAGAAATTCCTGTTGCATCTGAAATTGGAAACTCGCCCTATTACAAAGGTATGTGCATTTTTCCCCTAGGCTTTTGTAGTTATTGCTTTCGGGTATCAGACTTGCGAAAATTTTGATGGTTTCTCAAGCATTCCTTAACTTCAAACTCCCATATCTCGCGAACGGATTGACGAACTCGAGAAATTCCTGTTGCATCTGAAAGTGGAAACTCGCCCGATTACAAAGGTATGTGCATTTTTCCCTTAGGCCTTTGTAGTTATTGGTTTCGAGTATCAGACTTTCGAAAATTTTGATGGTTTCTCAACCATTCCTTAACTTCACACTTCCATATCTCGCGAACGGATTGACGAACTCGAGAAATACCTGTTGCATGTGAAAGTAGAAACTCGCCCGATTACAACGGTATGTTCATTTTTGCCCTAGGCCATAGTAGTTATTGGTTTCGAGTATCAGACTTGCGAAAATTTTGATGGTTTCTCAATCATTCCTTAACTTCAAACTTCCATATCTCGCGAACGGAATGACGCACTCGAGAAATTCCTGTTTCATCTGAAAGTGGAAACTCGCCCGATTACAAGGGTATGTGCATTTTTCCCCTAGGCCTTTGTAGTTATTGGTTTGGAGTATCAGACTTTCGAAAATTTTGATGGTTTCTCAAGCATACCGTAACTTCAAACTCCCATATCTCGCGAACGGAATGACGAACTCGAGAAATTCCTGTTGCATGTGAAAGTAGAAACTCGCCCGATTACAACGGTATGTGTATTTTTCCCCTAGGCTTTTGTAGGTATTGGTTTCGAGTATCAGACTTGCGAAAATTTTGATGGTTCCTCAACCATTCCTTAATTTCAAACTCCCATATCTCGCGAACGGATTGACGAACTCGAGAAATTCCTGTTGCATCTGAAAGTGGAAACTCGCCCGATTACAAAGGTATGTGCATTTTTCCCCTAGGCCTTTGTAGTTATTGGTTTCGATTATCAGACTTGCGAAAATTTTGATGGTTTCTCAACCTATCCTTAATTTCAAACTCCCATATCTCACGAACGGATTAACGAACTCGAGAAATTCCTGTTGCATCTGAAAGCAGAAACTCGCCCGATTACAATGGTGTGTGCACTTTTCCCCTAGGTCATTCCAGTTATTGGTTTCGAGTATCAGACAAGCGAAAATTTTGATGGTTTCTCAAGCATTCCTTAACTTCACTCTTCCATATCTCGCGAACGGATTGACGAACTCGAGAAATTCCTGCTGCATCTGAAAGTAGAAACTCGCCCGATTACAAAGGTATGTGCATTTTTCCCCTAGGCCTTTGTAGTTATTGGTTTCGAGTATCAGACTTGCGAAAATTTTGATGGTTCCTCAACCATTCCTTAATTTCAAACTCCCATATCTCGCGAACGGATTGACGAACTCGAGAAATTCCTGTTGCATCTGAAAGTGGAAACTCGCCCGATTACAAAGGTATGTGCATTTTTCCCCTAGGCCTTTGTAGTTATTGGTTTCGATTATCAGACTTGCGAAAATTTTGATGGTTTCTCAACCTATCCTTAATTTCAAACTCCCATATCTCACGAACGGATTAACGAACTCGAGAAATTCCTGTTGCATCTGAAAGCAGAAACTCGCCCGATTACAATGGTGTGTGCACTTTTCCCCTAGGTCATTCCAGTTATTGGTTTCGAGTATCAGACAAGCGAAAATTTTGATGGTTTCTCAAGCATTCCTTAACTTCAAACTCCCATATCTCGCGAACGGATTGACGAACTCGAGAAATTCCTGTTGCATCTGAAATTGGAAACTCGCCCGATTACAAAGGTATGTGCATTTTTCCCCTAGGCTTTTGTAGTTATTGCTTTCGGGTATCAGACTTACGAAAATTTTGATGGTTTCTCAAGCATTCCTTAACTTCAAACTCCCATATCTCGCGAACGGATTGACGCACTCGAGAAATTCCTGTTGCATCTGAAAGTGGAAACTCGCCCGATTACAAAGGTATGTGCATTTTTCCCCTAGGCCTTTGTAGTTATTGGTTTTGAGTATCAGACTTGCGAAAATTTTGATGGTTTCTCAACCTATCCTTAATTTCAAACTCCCATATATCACGAACGGATTAACGAACTCGGGAAATTCCTGTTGCATCTGAAAGCAGAAACTCGCCCGATTACAATGGTGTGTGCACTTTTCCCCTAGGTCATTCCAGTTATTGGTTTCGAGTATCAGACCAGCGAAAATTTTGATGGTTTCTCAAGCATTCCTTAACTTCAAACTCCCATATCTCGCGAACGGATTGACGAACTCGAGAAATTCCTGTTGCATCTGAAAGCAGAAACTCGCACGATTACAAGCGTGTGTGTACTTTTCCCCTAGGCCATTCCAGTTATTGGTTTCGAGTATCAGAATTGCGAAAATTTTGATGGTTTCTCAACCATTCCTTAACTTCAAACTCCCTAGTCTCGCGAACGGAATGACGAACTCGAGAAATTCCTGTTGCACCTGAAAGTGGAAACTCGCCCGATTACAAAGGTATGTGCATTTTTCCCCTAGGCCTTTGTAGTTATTGCTTTCGGGTATCAGACTTGCGAAAATTTTGATGGTTTCTCAAGCATTCCTTAACTTCAAACTCCCATGTCTCGCGAACGGAATGACGAACTCGAGAAATTCCTGTTGCATCTGAAAGTGGAAACTCGCCCGATTAAAAAGGTATGTGCATTTTTCCCCTAGGCCTTTGTAGTTATTGGTTTCGAGTATCAGACTTGCGAAAATTTTGATGGTTTCTCAATCATTCCTTAACTTCAAACTCCCATATCTCGCGAACGGAATGACGAACTCGAGAAATTCCTGCTGCATCTGAAAGCAGAAACTCGCCCGATTACAGTGGTGTGTGCACTTTTCCCCTAGGTCATTCCAGTTATTGGTTTCGAGTATCAGACTCGCGAAAATTTTGATGGTTTCTCAAGCATTCGTTAACTTCAAACTCCCATATCTCGCGAACGGATTGACGAACTCGAGAAATTCCTGTTGCATCTGAAATTGGAAACTCGCCCGATTACAAAGGTATGTGCATTTTTCCCCTAGGCTTTTGTAGTTATTGCTTTCGGGTATCAGACTTGCGAAAATTTTGATGGTTTCTCAAGCATTCCTTAATTTCAAACTCCCATATCTCGCGAACGGATTGACGAACTCGAGAAATTCCTGTTGCATCTGAAAGTGGAAACTCGCCCGATTACAAAGGTATGTGCATTTTTCCCCTAGGCCTTTGTAGTTATTGGTTTCGATTATCAGACTTGCGAAAATTTTGATGGTTTCTCAACCTATCCTTAATTTCAAACTCCCATATCTCACGAACGGATTAACGAACTCGAGAAATTCCTGTTGCATCTGAAAGCAGAAACACGCCCGATTACAATGGTGTGTGCACTTTTCCCCTAGGTCATTCCAGTTATTGGTTTCGAGTATCAGACAAGCGAAAATTTTGATGGTTTCTCAAGCATTCCTTAACTTCAAACTCCCATATCTCGCGAACGGATTGACGAACTCGAGAAATTCCTGTTGCATCTGAAATTGGAAACTCGCCCGATTACAAAGGTATGTGCATTTTTCCCCTAGGCTTTTGTAGTTATTGCTTTCGGGTATCAGACTTACGAAAATTTTGATGGTTTCTCAAGCATTCCTTAACTTCAAACTCCCATATCTCGCGAACGGATTGACGCACTCGAGAAATTCCTTTGCATCTGAAAGTGGAAACTCGCCCGATTACAAAGGTATGTGCATTTTTCCCCTAGGCCTTTGTAGTTATTGGTTTCGAGTTTCAGACTTGCGAAAATTTTGATAGTTTCTCAATCATTCCTTAACTTCAAACTTCCATATCTCGCGAACGGAATGACGCACTCGAGAAATTCCTGTTGCATCTGAAAGTGGAAACTCGCCCGATTACAAAGGTATGTGCATTTTTCCCCTAGGCCTTTGTAGTTATTGGTTTCGAGTATCAGACTTGCGAAAATTTTGATGGTTTCTCAACCTATCCTTAATTTCAAACTCCCATATCTCACGAACGGATTAACGAACTCGGGAAATTCCTGTTGCATCTGAAAGCAGAAACTCGCCCGATTACAATGGTGTGTGCACTTTTCCCCTAGGTCATTCCAGTTATTGGTTTCGAGTATCAGACCAGCGAAAATTTTGATGGTTTCTCAAGCATTCCTTAACTTCAAACTCCCATATCTCGCGAACGGATTGACGAACTCGAGAAATTCCTGTTGCATCTGAAATTGGAAACTCGCCCTATTACAAAGGTATGTGCATTTTTCCCCTAGGCTTTTGTAGTTATTGCTTTCGGGTATCAGACTTGCGAAAATTTTGATGGTTTCTCAAGCATTCCTTAACTTCAAACTCCCATATCTCGCGAACGGATTGACGAACTCGAGAAATTCCTGTTGCATCTGAAAGTGGAAACTCGCCCGATTACAAAGGTATGTGCATTTTTCCCTTAGGCCTTTGTAGTTATTGGTTTCGAGTATCAGACTTTCGAAAATTTTGATGGTTTCTCAACCATTCCTTAACTTCACACTTCCATATCTCGCGAACGGATTGACGAACTCGAGAAATACCTGTTGCATGTGAAAGTAGAAACTCGCCCGATTACAACGGTATGTTCATTTTTGCCCTAGGCCATAGTAGTTATTGGTTTCGAGTATCAGACTTGCGAAAATTTTGATGGTTTCTCAATCATTCCTTAACTTCAAACTTCCATATCTCGCGAACGGAATGACGCACTCGAGAAATTCCTGTTTCATCTGAAAGTGGAAACTCGCCCGATTACAAGGGTATGTGCATTTTTCCCCTAGGCCTTTGTAGTTATTGGTTTGGAGTATCAGACTTTCGAAAATTTTGATGGTTTCTCAAGCATACCGTAACTTCAAACTCCCATATCTCGCGAACGGAATGACGAACTCGAGAAATTCCTGTTGCATGTGAAAGTAGAAACTCGCCCGATTACAACGGTATGTGTATTTTTCCCCTAGGCTTTTGTAGGTATTGGTTTCGAGTATCAGACTTGCGAAAATTTTGATGGTTCCTCAACCATTCCTTAATTTCAAACTCCCATATCTCGCGAACGGATTGACGAACTCGAGAAATTCCTGTTGCATCTGAAAGTGGAAACTCGCCCGATTACAAAGGTATGTGCATTTTTCCCCTAGGCCTTTGTAGTTATTGGTTTCGATTATCAGACTTGCGAAAATTTTGATGGTTTCTCAACCTATCCTTAATTTCAAACTCCCATATCTCACGAACGGATTAACGAACTCGAGAAATTCCTGTTGCATCTGAAAGCAGAAACTCGCCCGATTACAATGGTGTGTGCACTTTTCCCCTAGGTCATTCCAGTTATTGGTTTCGAGTATCAGACAAGCGAAAATTTTGATGGTTTCTCAAGCATTCCTTAACTTCACTCTTCCATATCTCGCGAACGGATTGACGAACTCGAGAAATTCCTGCTGCATCTGAAAGCAGAAACTCGCCCGATTACAAAGGTATGTGCATTTTTCCCCTAGGCCTTTGTAGTTATTGGTTTCGAGTATCAGACTTGCGAAAATTTTGATGGTTTCTCAACCTATCCTTAATTTCAAACTCCCATATCTCACGAACGGATTAACGAACTCGAGAAATTCCTGTTGCATCTGAAAGCAGAAACTCGCCCGATTACAATGGTGTTTGCACTTTTCCCCTAGGTCATTCCAGTTATTGGTTTCGAGTATCAGACCAGCGAAAATTTTGATGGTTTCTCAAGCATTCCTTAACTTCAAACTCCCATATCTCGCGAACGGAATGACGAACTCGAGAAATTCCTGCTGCATCTGAAAGTAGAAACTCGCCCGATTACAAAGGTATGTGCATTTTTCCCCTAGGCCTTTGTAGTTATTGGTTTCGAGTATCAGACTTGCGAAAATTTTGATGGTTCCTCAACCATTCCTTAATTTCAAACTCCCATATCTCGCGAACGGATTGACGAACTCGAGAAATTCCTGTTGCATCTGAAAGTGGAAACTCGCCCGATTACAAAGGTATGTGCATTTTTCCCCTAGGCCTTTGTAGTTATTGGTTTCGATTATCAGACTTGCGAAAATTTTGATGGTTTCTCAACCTATCCTTAATTTCAAACTCCCATATCTCACGAACGGATTTACGAACTCGAGAAATTCCTGTTGCATCTGAAAGCAGAAACTCGCCCGATTACAATGGTGTGTGCACTTTTCCCCTAGGTCATTCCAGTTATTGGTTTCGAGTATCAGACAAGCGAAAATTTTGATGGCTTCTCAAGCATTCCTTAACTTCACTCTTCCATATCTCGCGAACGGATTGACGAACTCGAGAAATTCCTGCTGCATCTGAAAGCAGAAACTCGCCCGATTACAAAGGTATGTGCATTTTTCCCCTAGGCCTTTGTAGTTATTGGTTTCGAGTATCAGACTTGCGAAAATTTTGATGGTTCCTCAACCATTCCTTAATTTCAAACTCCCATATCTCGCGAACGGATTGACGAACTCGAGAAATTCCTGTTGCATCTGAAATTGGAAACTCGCCCGATTACAAAGGTATGTGCATTTTTCCCCTAGTCCTTTGTAGTTATTGCTTTCGGGTATCAGACTTGCGAAAATTTTGATGGTTTCTCAAGCATTCCTTAACTTCAAACTCCCATATCTCGCGAACGGATTGACGAACTCGAGAAATTCCTGTTGCATCTGAAAGTGGAAACTCGCCCGATTACAAAGGTATGTGCATTTTTCCCCTAGGCCTTTGTAGTTATTGGTTTCGAATATCAGACCAGCGAAAATTTTGATGGTTTCTCAATCATTCCTTAACTTCAAACTTCCATATCTCGCGAACGGAATGACGCACTCGAGAAATTCGTGTTGCATCTGAAAGCAGAAACTCGCCCGATTACAATGGTGTGTGCACTTTTCCCCTAGGTCATTCCAGTTATTGGTTTCGAGTATCAGACCAGCGAATATTTTGATGGTTTCTCAAGCATTCCTTAACTTCAAACTCCCATATCTCGCGAACGGAATGACGAACTCGAGAAATTCCTGCTGCATCTGAAAGTGGAAACTCGGCCGATTACAAAGGTATGTGCATTTTTCCCCTGGGCCTTTGTAGTTATTGGTTTCGAGTTTCAGACTTGCGAAAATTTTGATGGTTTCTCAACCATTCCTTAACTTCAAACTCCCATGTCTCGCGAACGGAATGACGAACTAGAGAAATTCCTGTTGCATCTGAAAGTGGAAACTCGCCCGATTACAAAGGTATGTGCATTTTTCCCCTAAGCCTCTGTAGTTATTGGTTTCGAGTATCAGACTTGCAAAAATTTTGATGGTTTCTCAAGCATTCCTTAACTTCAAACTCCCATATCTCGCGAACGGAATGACGAACTCGAGAAATTCCTGTTGCATCTAAAAGTAGAAACTCGCCCGATTACAATGGTGTGTGTACTTTTCCCCTAGGCCATTCCAGTTATTCGTTTCTAGCATCAGAATTGCGAAAATCTTGGTGGTTTCTCAACCATTCCTTAACTTCAAACTCCCATATCTCGCGAACGGATTGACGAACTCGAGAAATTCCTGTTGCATCTGAAAGTAGAAACTCGCCCGATTACAATGGTGTGTGTACTTTTCCCCTAGGCCATTCCAGTTATTGGTTTCGAGTATCAGACCAGCGAAAATTTTGACGGTTTCTCAAGCATTCCTTAACTTCAAACTCCCATATCTCGCGAACGGAATGACGAACTCGAGAAATTCCTGTTGCATATGAAAGTGGAAACTCGCCCGATTACAAAGGTATGTGCATTTTCCCCTAGGCCTTTGTAGTTATTGGTTTCGAGTATCAGACTTGCGAAAATTTTGATCGTTCCTCAACCATTCCTTAAATTCAAACTCCCATATCTCGCGAACGGATTGACGAACTCGAGAAATTCCTGTTGCATCTGAAAGTAGAAACTCGCCCGATTACAATGGTGTGTGTACTTTTCCCCTAGGTTATTCCAGTTATTGGTTTCGAGTATCAGACCAGCGAAAATTTTGACGGTTTCTCAAGCATTCCTTAACTTCACTCTTCCATATCTCGCGAACGGATTGACGAACTCGAGAAATTCCTGTTGCATGTGAGAGTAGAAACTCGCCCGATTACAACGGTATGTTCATTTTTGCCCTAGGCCATAGTAGTTATTGGTTTCGAGTATCAGACTTGCGAAAATTTTGATGGTTTCTCAATCATTCCTTAACTTCAAACTTCCATATCTCGCGAACGGAATGACGCACTCGAGAAATTCCTGTTTCATCTGAAAGTGGAAACTCGCCCGATTACAAAGTTATGTGCATTTTTCCCCTAGGCCTTTGTAGTTATTGGTTTCGAGTATCAGACCAGCGAAAATTTTGATGGTTTCTCAATCATTCCTTAACTTCAAACTTCCATATCTCGCGAACGGAATGACGCACTCGAGAAATTCCTGTTGCATCTGAAAGCAGAAACTCGCCCGATTACAATGGTGTGTGCACTTTTCCCCTAGGTCATTCCAGTTATCGGTTTCGAGTATCAGACCAGCGAATATTTTGATGGTTTCTCAAGCATTCCTTAACTTCAAACTCCCATATCTCGCGAACGGAATGACGAACTCGAGAAATTCCTGCTGCATCTGAAAGTGGAAACTCGGCCGATTACAAGGGTATGTGCATTTTTCCCCTGGGCCTTTGTAGTTATTGGTTTCGAGTATCAGACTTGCGAAAATTTTGATGGTTTCTCAACCATTCCTTAACTTCAAACTTCCATGTCTCGCGAACGGAATGACGAACTAGAGAAATTCCTGTTGCATCTGAAAGTGGAAACTCGCCCGATTACAAAGGTATGTGCATTTTTCCCCTAAGCCTCTGTAGTTATTGGTTTCGAGTATCAGACTTGCAAAAATTTTGATGGTTTCTCAAGCATTCCTTAACTTCAAACTCCCATATCTCGCGAACGTAATGACGAACTCGAGAAATTCCTGTTGCATCTGAAAGTAGAAACTCGCCCGATTACAATGGTGTGTGTACTTTTCCCCTAGGCCATTCCAGTTATTCGTTTCTAGCGTCAGAATTGCGAAAATCTTGGTGGTTTCTCAACCATTCCTTAACTTCAAACTCCCATATCTCGCGAACGGATTGACGAACTCGAGAAATTCCTGTTGCATCTGAAAGTAGAAACTCGCCCGATTACAATGGTGTGTGTACTTTTCCCCTAGGCCATTCCAGTTATTGGTTTCGAGTATCAGACCAGCGAAAATTTTGACGGTTTCTCAAGCATTCCTTAACTTCAAACTCCCATATCTCGCGAACGGAATGACGAACTCGAGAAATTCCTGTTGCATCTGAAAGTGGAAACTCGCCCGATTACAAATGTATGTGCATTTTCCCCTAGGCCTTTGTAGTTATTGGTTTCGAGTATCAGACTTGCGAAAATTTTGATCGTTCCTCAACCATTCCTTAAATTCAAACTCCCATATCTCGCGAACGGATTGACGAACTCGAGAAATTCCTGTTGCATCTGAAAGTAGAAACTCGCCCGATTACAATGGTGTGTGTACTTTTCCCCTAGGTCATTCCAGTTATTGGTTTCGAGTATCAGACCAGCGAAAATTTTGACGGTTTCTCAAGCATTCCTTAACTTCAAACTCCCATATCTCGCGAACGGAATGACGAACTCGAGAAATTCCTGTTGCATCTGAAAGTGGAAACTCGCCCGATTACAAAGGTATGTGCATTTTCCACTAGGCCTTTGTAGTTATTGGTTTCGAGTATCAGACTTGCGAAAATTTTGATCGTTCCTCAAACATTCCTTAAATTCAAACTCCCATATCTCGCGAACGGATTGACGACCTCGAGAAGTTCCTGTTGCATCTGAAAGTAGAAACTCGCCCGATTACAATGGTGTGTGTACTTTTCCCCTAGGTCATTCCAGTTATTGGTTTCGAGTATCAGACCAGCGAAAATTTTGACGGTTTCTCAAGCATTCCTTAACTTCAAACTCCCATATCTCGCGAACGGAATGACGAACTCGAGAAATTCCTGTTGCATCTGAAAGTGGAAACTCGCCCGATTACAAAGGTATGTGCATTTTCCCCTAGGCCTTTGTAGTTATTGGTTTCGAGTATCAGACTTGCGAAAATTTTGATCGTTCCTCAACCATTCCTTAAATTCAAAGTCCCATATCTCGCGAACGGATTGACGACCTCGAGAAATTGCTGTTGCATCTGAAAGTAGAAACTCGCCCGATTACAATGGTGTGTGTACTTTTCCCCAAGGCCATTCCAGTTATTCGTTTCTAGCATCAGAATTGCGAAAATCTAGGTGGTTTCTCAACCATTCCTTAACTTCAAACTCCCATATCTCGCGAACGGTATGACGAACTCGAGAAATTCCTGTTGCATCTGAAAGTGGAAACTCGCCCGATTACAAAGGTATGTGCATTTTTCCCCTAGGCCTTTGTAGTTATTGGTTTCGAGTATCAGACTTTCGAAAATTTTGATGGTTTCTCAAGCATTCCTTAAGTTCAAACTCCCATATCTCGCGAACGGATTGACGAACTCGCTAAATTCCTGTTGCATCTGAAAGTAGAAACACGCCCGATTACAAAGGTATGTGTGTTTTTCCCCTAGGCCTTGGTAGTTATTGGTTTCGAGTATCAGACTTGCGAAAATATTGATGGTTCCTCAACCATTCCTTAGTTTCAAACTCCCATATCTCGCGAACGGATTGACGAACTCGAGAAATTCCTGTTGCATCTAGAAGTAGGAACTCGCCCGATTACAATGGTGTGTGTACTTTTCCCCTAGGCCATTCCAGTTATTGGTTTCGAGTATCAGATTTGCGAAAATGTTGATGGTTTCTCAAGCATTCCTTAACTTCATTCTCCCATTTCTCGCGAACGGATTGACGAACTCGAGAAATTCCTGTTGGATCTGAAAGTAGAAACATGCCCGATTACAATGGTGTGTTTACTTTTCCCCTAGGCCATTCCAGTTATTGGTTTCGAGTATCAGATTTGCGAAAATGTTGATGGTTTCTCAACCATTCCTTAACTTCAAACTCCCATATCTCGCGAACGGAATGACAAACTCGAGAAATTCCTGTTGCATCTGAAAGTGGAAACTCGCCCGATAACAAAGGTACCTACATTTTCCCCTAGGCCTTTGTGGTTATTGGTTTCGAGTATCAGACTTGCGAAAATTTTGAAGGTTCCTCAACCATTCCTTAAATTCAAACTCCCATATCTCGCGAACGGATTGACGAAATCGAGAAATTCCTGTTGCATCTGAAAGCATAAGCTCGCCCGATTACAACGGTGTGTGTATTTTTCCCCTAGGCCATTCGAGTTATTCGTTTCTAGCATCAGAATTGCGAAAATCTTGAAGGTTTCTCAACCATTCCTCAACTTCAAACTCCCATATCTCGTGAACGGATTGACGAACTCGAGAAATTCCTGTTGCATCTGAAAGTGGAAACTCGCCCGATTACAACGGTATGTGTATTTTTCCCCTAGGCCTTTGTAGTTATTGGTTTCGAGTATCAGACTTGCGAAAATTTTGAGGGTTTCCCAACCATTCCTTAACTTCAAACTCCCATATCTCGCGAACGGAATGACGAACTAGAGAAATTCCTGTTGCATCTGAAAGTGGAAACTCGCCCGATTACAAAGGTATGTGCATTTTTCCCCTAAGCCTCTGTAGTTATTGGTTTCGAGTATCAGACTTGCAAAAATTTTGATGGTTTCTCAAGCATTCCTTAACTTCAAACTCCCATATCTCGCGAACGGAATGACGAACTCGAGAAATTCCTGTTGCATCTGAAAGTAGAAACTCGCCCGATTACAATGGTGTGTGTACTTTTCCCCTAGGCCATTCCAGTTATTCGTTTCTAGCGTCAGAATTGCGAAAATCTTGGTGGTTTCTCAACCATTCCTTAACTTCAAACTCCCATATCTCGCGAACGGATTGACGAACTCGAGAAATTCCTGTTGCATCTGAAAGTAGAAACTCGCCCGATTACAATGGTGTGTGTACTTTTCCCCTAGGCCATTCCAGTTATTGGTTTCGAGTATCAGACCAGCGAAAATTTTGACGGTTTCTCAAGCATTCCTTAACTTCAAACTCCCATATCTCGCGAACGGAATGACGAACTCGAGAAATTCCTGTCGCATCTGAAAGTGGAAACTCGCCCGATTACAAAGGTATGTGCATTTTCCCCTAGGCCTTTGTAGTTATTGGTTTCGAGTATCAGACTTGCGAAAATTTTGATCGTTCCTCAACCATTCCTTAAATTCAAACTCCCATATCTCGCGAACGGATTGACGAACTCGAGAAATTCCTGTTGCATCTGAAAGTAGAAACTCGCCCGATTACAATGGTGTGTGTACTTTTCCCCTAGGTCATTCCAGTTAATGGTTTCGAGTATCAGACCAGCGAAAATTTTGACGGTTTCTCAAGCATTCCTTAACTTCAAACTCCCATATCTCGCGAACGGAATGACGAACTCGAGAAATTCCTGTTGCATCTGAAAGTGGAAACTCGCCCGATTACAAAGGTATGTGCATTTTCCCCTAGGCCTTTGTAGTTATTGGTTTCGAGTATCAGACTTGCGAAAATTTTGATCGTTCCTCAAACATTCCTTAAATTCAAACTCCCATATCTCGCGAACGGATTGACGACCTCGAGAAGTTCCTGTTGCATCTGAAAGTAGAAACTCGCCCGATTACAATGGTGTGTGTACTTTTCCCCTAGGCCATTCCAGTTATTGGTTTCGAGTATCAGATTTGCGAAAATGTTGATGGTTTCTCAAGCATTCCTTAACTTCATTCTCCCATTTCTCGCGAACGGATTGACGAACTCGAGAAATTCCTGTTGGATCTGAAAGTAGAAACATGCCCGATTACAATGGTGTGTTTACTTTTCCCCTAGGCCATTCCAGTTATTGGTTTCGAGTATCAGATTTGCGAAAATGTTGATGATTTCTCAACCATTCCTTAACTTCAAACTCCCATATCTCGCGAACGGAATGACAAACTCGAGAAATTCCTGTTGCATCTGAAAGTGGAAACTCGCCCGATAACAAAGGTACCTACATTTTCCCCTAGGCCTTTGTGGTTATTGGATTCGAGTATCAGACTTGCGAAAATTTTGAAGGTTCCTCAACCATTCCTTAAATTCAAACTCCCATATCTCGCGAACGGATTGACGAAATCGAGAAATTCCTGTTGCATCTGAAAGCATAAGCTCGCCCGATTACAACGGTGTGTGTATTTTTCCCCTAGGCCATTCGAGTTATTCGTTTCTAGCATCAGAATTGCGAAAATCTTGAAGGTTTCTCAACCATTCCTCAACTTCAAACTCCCATATCTCGCGAACGGAATGACGAACTCGAGAAATTCCTGTTGCATCTGAAAGTGGAAACTCGCCCGATTACAAAGGTATGTGCATTTTTCCCCTAGGCCTTTGTAGTTATTGGTTTCGAGTATCAGACTTTCGAAGATTTTGATGGTTTCTCAAGCATTCCTTAAGTTCAAACTCCCATATCTCGCGAACGGATTGACGAACTCGCTAAATTCCTGTTGCATCTGAAAGTAGAAACACGCCCGATTACAAAGGTATGTGTGTTTTTCCCCTAGGCTTTTGTAGTTATTGGTTTCGTGTATCAGACTTGCGAAAATTTTGATGGTTTCTTAACCATTCCTTAACTTCAAACTCCCATATCTCGCGAACGGATTGACGAACTCGAGAAATTCCTGTTGCATCTGAAAGTAGAAACTCGCCCGATTACAATGGTGTGTGTACTTTTCCCCAAGGCCATTCCAGTTATTCGTTTCTAGCATCAGAATTGCGAAAATCTTGGTGGTTTCTCAACCATTCCTTAACTTCAAACTCCCATATCTCGCGAACGGTATGACGAACTCGAGAAATTCCTGTTGCATCTGAAAGTGGAAACTCGCCCGATTACAAAGGTATGTGCATTTTTCCCCTAGGCCATTCCAGTTATTGGTTTCGAGTATCAGACCAGCGAAAATTTTGACGGTTTCTCAAGCATTCCTTAACTTCACTCTTCCATATCTCGCGAACGGATTGACGAACTCCAGAAATTCCTGTTGCATGTGAAAGTAGAAACTCGCCCGATTACAACGGTATGTTCATTTTTGCCCTAGGCCATAGTAGTTATTGGTTTCGAGTATCAGACTTGCGAAAATTTTGATGGTTTCTCAATCATTCCTTAACTTCAAACTTCCATATCTCGCGAACGGAATGACGCACTCGAGAAATTCCTGTTTCATCTGAAAGTGGAAACTCGCCCGATTACAAAGTTATGTGCATTTTTCCCCTAGGCCTTTGTAGTTATTGGTTTCGAGTATCAGACTTGCGGAAATTTTGATTGTTTCTCAAGCATTCCTTAACTTCAAACAGCCATATCTCGCGAACGGATTGACGAACTCGAGACATTCCTGCTGCATCTGAAAGCAGAAACTCGCCCGATTACAAAGGTATGTGCATTTTTCCCCTAGGCCTTTGTAGTTATTGGTTTCGAGTATCAGACTTGCGAAAATTTTGATGGTTCCTCAACCATTCCTTAATTTCAAACTCCCATATCTCGCGAACGGATTGACGAACTCGAGAAATTCCTGTTGCATCTGAAATTGGAAAGTCGCCCGATTACAAAGGTATGTGCATTTTTCCCCTAGGCCTTTGTAGTTATTGCTTTCGGGTATCAGACTTGCGAAAATTTTGATGGTTTCTCAAGCATTCCTTAACTTCAAACTCCCATATCTCGCGAACGGATTGACGAACTCGAGAAATTCCTGTTGCATCTGAAAGTGGAAACTCGCCCGATTACAAAGGTATGTGCATTTTTCCCCTAGGCCTTTGTAGTTATTGGTTTCGAGTATCAGACCAGCGAAAATTTTGATGGTTTCTCAATCATTCCTTAACTTCAAACTTCCATATCTCGCGAACGGAATGACGCACTCGAGAAATTCCTGTTGCATCTGAAAGCAGAAACTCGCCCGATTACAATGGTGTGTGCACTTTTCCCCTAGGTCATTCCAGTTATTGGTTTCGAGTATCAGACCAGCGAATATTTTGATGGTTTCTCAAGCATTCCTTAACTTCAAACTCCCATATCTCGCGAACGGAATGACGAACTCGAGAAATTCCTGCTGCTTCTGAAAGTGGAAACTCGGCCGATTACAAAGGTATGTGCATTTTTCCCCTGGGCCTTTGTAGTTATTGGTTTCGAGTATCAGACTTGCGAAAATTTTGATCGTTCCTCAAACATTCCTTAAATTCAAACTCCCATATCTCGCGAACGGATTGACGACCTCGAGAAGTTCCTGTTGCATCTGAAAGTAGAAACTCGCCCGATTACAATGGTGTGTGTACTTTTCCCCTAGGCCATTCCAGTTATTGGTTTCGAGTATCAGATTTGCGAAAATGTTGATGGTTTCTCAAGCATTCCTTAACTTCATTCTCCCATTTCTCGCGAACGGATTGACGAACTCGAGAAATTCCTGTTGGATCTGAAAGTAGAAACATGCCCGATTACAATGGTGTGTTTACTTTTCCCCTAGGCCATTCCAGTTATTGGTTTCGAGTATCAGATTTGCGAAAATGTTGATGATTTCTCAACCATTCCTTAACTTCAAACTCCCATATCTCGCGAACGGAATGACAAACTCGAGAAATTCCTGTTGCATCTGAAAGTGGAAACTCGCCCGATAACAAAGGTACCTACATTTTCCCCTAGGCCTTTGTGGTTATTGGATTCGAGTATCAGACTTGCGAAAATTTTGAAGGTTCCTCAACCATTCCTTAAATTCAAACTCCCATATCTCGCGAACGGATTGACGAAATCGAGAAATTCCTGTTGCATCTGAAAGCATAAGCTCGCCCGATTACAACGGTGTGTGTATTTTTCCCCTAGGCCATTCGAGTTATTCGTTTCTAGCATCAGAATTGCGAAAATCTTGAAGGTTTCTCAACCATTCCTCAACTTCAAACTCCCATATCTCGCGAACGGAATGACGAACTCGAGAAATTCCTGTTGCATCTGAAAGTGGAAACTCGCCCGATTACAAAGGTATGTGCATTTTTCCCCTAGGCCTTTGTAGTTATTGGTTTCGAGTATCAGACTTTCGAAGATTTTGATGGTTTCTCAAGCATTCCTTAAGTTCAAACTCCCATATCTCGCGAACGGATTGACGAACTCGCTAAATTCCTGTTGCATCTGAAAGTAGAAACACGCCCGATTACAAAGGTATGTGTGTTTTTCCCCTAGGCTTTTGTAGTTATTGGTTTCGTGTATCAGACTTGCGAAAATTTTGATGGTTTCTTAACCATTCCTTAACTTCAAACTCCCATATCTCGCGAACGGATTGACGAACTCGAGAAATTCCTGTTGCATCTGAAAGTAGAAACTCGCCCGATTACAATGGTGTGTGTACTTTTCCCCAAGGCCATTCCAGTTATTCGTTTCTAGCATCAGAATTGCGAAAATCTTGGTGGTTTCTCAACCATTCCTTAACTTCAAACTCCCATATCTCGCGAACGGTATGACGAACTCGAGAAATTCCTGTTGCATCTGAAAGTGGAAACTCGCCCGATTACAAAGGTATGTGCATTTTTCCCCTAGGCCATTCCAGTTATTGGTTTCGAGTATCAGACCAGCGAAAATTTTGACGGTTTCTCAAGCATTCCTTAACTTCACTCTTCCATATCTCGCGAACGGATTGACGAACTCCAGAAATTCCTGTTGCATGTGAAAGTAGAAACTCGCCCGATTACAACGGTATGTTCATTTTTGCCCTAGGCCATAGTAGTTATTGGTTTCGAGTATCAGACTTGCGAAAATTTTGATGGTTTCTCAATCATTCCTTAACTTCAAACTTCCATATCTCGCGAACGGAATGACGCACTCGAGAAATTCCTGTTTCATCTGAAAGTGGAAACTCGCCCGATTACAAAGTTATGTGCATTTTTCCCCTAGGCCTTTGTAGTTATTGGTTTCGAGTATCAGACTTGCGGAAATTTTGATTGTTTCTCAAGCATTCCTTAACTTCAAACAGCCATATCTCGCGAACGGATTGACGAACTCGAGACATTCCTGCTGCATCTGAAAGCAGAAACTCGCCCGATTACAAAGGTATGTGCATTTTTCCCCTAGGCCTTTGTAGTTATTGGTTTCGAGTATCAGACTTGCGAAAATTTTGATGGTTCCTCAACCATTCCTTAATTTCAAACTCCCATATCTCGCGAACGGATTGACGAACTCGAGAAATTCCTGTTGCATCTGAAATTGGAAACTCGCCCGATTACAAAGGTATGTGCATTTCTCCCCTAGGCCTTTGTAGTTATTGCTTTCGGGTATCAGACTTGCGAAAATTTTGATGGTTTCTCAAGCATTCCTTAACTTCAAACTCCCATATCTCGCGAACGGATTGACGAACTCGAGAAATTCCTGTTGCATCTGAAAGTGGAAACTCGCCCGATTACAAAGGTATGTGCATTTTTCCCCTAGGCCTTTGTAGTTATTGGTTTCGAGTATCAGACCAGCGAAAATTTTGATGGTTTCTCAATCATTCCTTAACTTCAAACTTCCATATCTCGCGAACGGAATGACGCACTCGAGAAATTCCTGTTGCATCTGAAAGCAGAAACTCGCCCGATTACAATGGTGTGTGCACTTTTCCCCTAGGTCATTCCAGTTATTGGTTTCGAGTATCAGACCAGCGAATATTTTGATGGTTTCTCAAGCATTCCTTAACTTCAAACTCCCATATCTCGCGAACGGAATGACGAACTCGAGAAATTCCTGCTGCTTCTGAAAGTGGAAACTCGGCCGATTACAAAGGTATGTGCATTTTTCCCCTGGGCCTTTGTAGTTATTGGTTTCGAGTATCAGACTTGCGAAAATTTTGATGGTTTCTCAACCATTCCTTAACTTCAAACTCCCATGTCTCGCGAACGGAATGACGAACTAGAGAAATTCCTGTTGCATCTGAAAGTGGAAACTCGCCCGATTACAAAGGTATGTGCATTTTCCCCTAGGCCTTTGTAGTTATTGGTTTCGAGTATCAGACTTGCGAAAATTTTGATCGTTCCTCAACCATTCCTTAAATTCAAACGCCCATATCTCGCGAACGGATTGACGAACTCGAGAAATTCCTGTTGCATCTGAAAGTAGAAACTCGCCCGATTACAATGGTGTGTGTACTTTTCCCCTAGGTCATTCCAGTTATTGGTTTCGAGTATCAGACCAGCGAAAATTTTGACGGTTTCTCAAGCATTCCTTAACTTCAAACTCCCATATCTCGCGAACGGATTGACGAACTCGAGAAATTCCTGTTGCATCTGAAAGTAGAAACTCGCCCGATTACAATGGTGTGTGTATTTTTCCCCTAGGCCATTCGAGTTATTCGTTTCTAGCATCAGAATTGCGAAAATCTTGAAGGTTTCTCAACCATTCCTCAACTTCAAACTCCCATATCTCGCGAACGGAATGACGAACTCGAGAAATTCCTGTTGCATCTGAAAGTGGAAACTCGCCCGATTACAAAGGTATGTGCATTTTTCCCCTAGGCCTTTGTAGTTATTGGTTTCGAGTATCAGACTTTCGAAGATTTTGATGGTTTCTCAAGCATTCCTTAAGTTCAAACTCCCATATCTCGCGAACGGATTGACGAACTCGCTAAATTCCTGTTGCATCTGAAAGTAGAAACACGCCCGATTACAAAGGTATGTGTGTTTTTCCCCTAGGCTTTTGTAGTTATTGGTTTCGTGTATCAGACTTGCGAAAATTTTGATGGTTTCTTAACCATTCCTTAACTTCAAACTCCCATATCTCGCGAACGGATTGACGAACTCGAGAAATTCCTGTTGCATCTGAAAGTAGAAACTCGCCCGATTACAATGGTGTGTGTACTTTTCCCCAAGGCCATTCCAGTTATTCGTTTCTAGCATCAGAATTGCGAAAATCTTGGTGGTTTCTCAACCATTCCTTAACTTCAAACTCCCATATCTCGCGAACGGTATGACGAACTCGAGAAATTCCTGTTGCATCTGAAAGTGGAAACTCGCCCGATTACAAAGGTACGTGCATTTTTCCCCTAGGCCTTTGTAGTTATTGGTTTCGAGTATCAGACTTTCGAAAATTTTGATGGTTTCTCAAGCATTCCTTAAGTTCAAACTCCCATATCTCGCGAACGGATTGACGAACTCGAGAAATTCCTGTTGCATCTGAAAGTAGAGACTCGCCCGATTAGAATGGTGTGTGTACTTTTCCCCTAGGCCATTCCAGTTATTCGTTTCTAGCATCAGAATTGCGAAAATTTCGATGGTTTCTCAACCATTCCTTTAGTTCGGACACCCATATCTCGTGAACGGATTGACGAACTCGAGAAATTCCTGTTGCATCTGAAAGTGGAAACTCGCCCGATTACATAGGTATGTGCATTTTTCCCCTAGGCCTTTGTAGTTATTGCTTTCGAGTATCAGACTTGCGAAAATTTTGATGGTTTCTCAAGCATTCCTTAACTTCAAACTCCCATATCTCGCGAACGGATTGACGAACTCGAGAAATTCCTGTTGCATCTGAAAGTGGAAACTCGCCCGATTACAAAGGTATGTGCATTTTTCCCCTAGGACGTTGTAGTTATTGGTTTCGAGTATCAGACTTTCGAAAATTTTGATGGTTTCTCAAGCATTCCTTAACTTCAAACTCCCATATCTCGCGAACGGATTGACGAACTCGAGAAATCCCTGTTGCATCTGAAAGTAGAAACTCGCCCGATTACAAGATATGTGTGTTTTTCCCCTAGGCCTTTGTAGTTATTGGTTTCGAGTATCAGACTTGCGAAAATTTTGATGGTTTCTCAACCATTCCTTAACTTCAAACTCCCATATCTCGCGAACGGATTGACGAACTCGAGAAATTCCTGTTGCATCTGAAAGTGGAAACTCGCCCGATTACATAGGTATGTGCATTTTTCCCCTAGGCCTTTGTAGTTATTGCTTTCGAGTATCAGACTTGCGAAAATTTTGATGGTTTCTCAAGCATTCCTTAACTTCAAACTCCCATATCTCGCGAACGGATTGACGAACTCGAGAAATTCCTGTTGCATCTGAAAGTGGAAACTCGCCCGATTACAAAGGTATGTGCATTTTTCCCCTAGGACGTTGTAGTTATTGGTTTCGAGTATCAGACTTGGGAAAATTTTGAGGGTTTCCCAACCATTCCTTAACTTCAAACTCCCATATCTCGCAAACGGATTGACGAACTCGAGAAATTCCTGTTGCATCTGAAAGTGGAAACTCGCCCGATTACAAAGGTATGTGCATTTTTCCCCTAGGCCTTTGTAGTTATTGGTTTCGAGTATCAGACCAGCGAAAATTTTGATGGTTTCTCAATCATTCCTTAACTTCAAACTTCCATATCTCGCGAACGGAATGACGCACTCGAGAAATTCCTGTTGCATCTGAAAGCAGAAACTCGCCCGATTACAATGGTGTGTGCACTTTTCCCCTAGGTCATTCCAGTTATTGGTTTCGAGTATCAGACCAGCGAATATTTTGATGGTTTCTCAAGCATTCCTTAACTTCAAACTCCCATATCTCGCGAACGGAATGACGAACTCGAGAAATTCCTGCTGCTTCTGAAAGTGGAAACTCGGCCGATTACAAAGGTATGTGCATTTTTCCCCTGGGCCTTTGTAGTTATTGGTTTCGAGTATCAGACTTGCGAAAATTTTGATGGTTTCTCAACCATTCCTTAACTTCAAACTCCCATGTCTCGCGAACGGAATGACGAACTAGAGAAATTCCTGTTGCATCTGAAAGTGGAAACTCGCCCGATTACAAAGGTATGTGCATTTTCCCCTAGGCCTTTGTAGTTATTGGTTTCGAGTATCAGACTTGCGAAAATTTTGATCGTTCCTCAACCATTCCTTAAATTCAAACGCCCATATCTCGCGAACGGATTGACGAACTCGAGAAATTCCTGTTGCATCTGAAAGTAGAAACTCGCCCGATTACAATGGTGTGTGTACTTTTCCCCTAGGTCATTCCAGTTATTGGTTTCGAGTATCAGACCAGCGAAAATTTTGACGGTTTCTCAAGCATTCCTTAACTTCAAACTCCCATATCTCGCGAACGGATTGACGAACTCGAGAAATTCCTGTTGCATCTGAAAGTAGAAACTCGCCCGATTACAATGGTGTGTGTATTTTTCCCCTAGGCCATTCGAGTTATTCGTTTCTAGCATCAGAATTGCGAAAATCTTGAAGGTTTCTCAACCATTCCTCAACTTCAAACTCCCATATCTCGCGAACGGAATGACGAACTCGAGAAATTCCTGTTGCATCTGAAAGTGGAAACTCGCCCGATTACAAAGGTATGTGCATTTTTCCCCTAGGCCTTTGTAGTTATTGGTTTCGAGTATCAGACTTTCGAAGATTTTGATGGTTTCTCAAGCATTCCTTAAGTTCAAACTCCCATATCTCGCGAACGGATTGACGAACTCGCTAAATTCCTGTTGCATCTGAAAGTAGAAACACGCCCGATTACAAAGGTATGTGTGTTTTTCCCCTAGGCTTTTGTAGTTATTGGTTTCGTGTATCAGACTTGCGAAAATTTTGATGGTTTCTTAACCATTCCTTAACTTCAAACTCCCATATCTCGCGAACGGATTGACGAACTCGAGAAATTCCTGTTGCATCTGAAAGTAGAAACTCGCCCGATTACAATGGTGTGTGTACTTTTCCCCAAGGCCATTCCAGTTATTCGTTTCTAGCATCAGAATTGCGAAAATCTTGGTGGTTTCTCAACCATTCCTTAACTTCAAACTCCCATATCTCGCGAACGGTATGACGAACTCGAGAAATTCCTGTTGCATCTGAAAGTGGAAACTCGCCCGATTACAAAGGTACGTGCATTTTTCCCCTAGGCCTTTGTAGTTATTGGTTTCGAGTATCAGACTTTCGAAAATTTTGATGGTTTCTCAAGCATTCCTTAAGTTCAAACTCCCATATCTCGCGAACGGATTGACGAACTCGAGAAATTCCTGTTGCATCTGAAAGTAGAGACTCGCCCGATTAGAATGGTGTGTGTACTTTTCCCCTAGGCCATTCCAGTTATTCGTTTCTAGCATCAGAATTGCGAAAATTTCGATGGTTTCTCAACCATTCCTTTAGTTCGGACACCCATATCTCGTGAACGGATTGACGAACTCGAGAAATTCCTGTTGCATCTGAAAGTGGAAACTCGCCCGATTACATAGGTATGTGCATTTTTCCCCTAGGCCTTTGTAGTTATTGCTTTCGAGTATCAGACTTGCGAAAATTTTGAGGGTTTCCCAACCATTCCTTAACTTCAAACTCCCATATCTCGCGAACGGATTGACGAACTCGAGAAATTCCTGTTGCATCTGAAAGTAGAGACTCGCCCGATTAGAATGGTGTGTGTACTTTTCCCCTAGGCCATTCCAGTTATTCGTTTCTAGCATCAGAATTGCGAAAATTTCGATGGTTTCTCAACCATTCCTTTAGTTCGGACACCCATATCTCGTGAACGGATTGACGAACTCGAGAAATTCCTGTTGCATCTGAAAGTGGAAACTCGCCCGATTACAACGGTATGTGTATTTTTCCCCTAGGCCTTTGTAGTTATTGGTTTCGAGTATCAGACTTGCGAAAATTTTGAGGGTTTCCCAACCATTCCTTAACTTCAAACTCCCATATCTCGCGAACGGGATGACGAACTCGAGAAATCCCTGTTGCATCTGAAAGTAGAAACTCGCCCGATTACAAGATATGTGTGTTTTTCCCCTAGGCCTTTGTAGTTATTGGTTTCGAGTATCAGACTTGCGAAAATTTTGATGGTTTCTCAACCATTCCTTAACTTCAAACTCCCATATCTCGCGAACGGATTGACGAACTCGAGAAATTCCTGTTGCATCTGAAAGTGGAAACTCGCCCGATTACATAGGTATGTGCATTTTTCCCCTAGGCCTTTGTAGTTATTGCTTTCGAGTATCAGACTTGCGAAAATTTTGATGGTTTCTCAAGCATTCCTTAACTTCAAACTCCCATATCTTGCGAACGGATTGACGAACTCGAGAAATTCCTGTTGCATCTGAAAGTGGAAACTCGCCCGATTACAAAGGTATGTGCATTTTTCCCCTAGGACGTTGTAGTTATTGGTTTCGAGTATCAGACTTTCGAAAATTTTGATGGTTTCTCAAGCATTCCTTAACTTCAAACTCCCATATCTCGCGAACGGATTGACGAACTCGAGAAATTCCTGTTGCATCTGAAATTAGAAACTCGCCCGATTACAAAGATATGTGTGTTTTTCCCCTAGGCCTTTGTAGTTATTGGTTTCGAGTATCAGACTTGGGAAAATTTTGAGGGTTTCCCAACCATTCCTTAACTTCAAACTCCCATATCTCGCGAACGGATTGACGAACTCGAGAAATTCCTGTTGCATCTGAAAGTAGAGACTCGCCCGATTAGAATGGTGTGTGTACTTTTCCCCTAGGCCATTCCAGTTATTCGTTTCTAGCATCAGAATTGCGAAAATTTCGATGGTTTCTCAACCATTCCTTTAGTTCGGACACCCATATCTTGTGAACGGATTGACGAACTCGAGAAATTCCTGTTGCATCTGAAAGTGGAAACTCGCCCGATAACAACGGTATGTGTATTTTTCCCCTAGGCCTTTGTAGTTATTGGTTTCGAGTATCAGACTTGCGAAAATTTTGAGGGTTTCCCAACCATTCCTTAACTTCAAACTCCCATATCTCGCGAACGGGATGACGAACTCGAGAAATTCCTGTTGCATCTGAAAGTGTATACCCGTCCGATTACAACGGTATGTGTATTTTTCCCCTAGGCCTTTGTAGTTATTGGTTTCGAGTATCAGACTTGCGAAAATTTTGATGGTTTCTCAAGCATTCCTTAACTTCAAACTCCCATATCTCGCGAACGGATTGGCGAACTCGAGAAATTCCTGTTGCATCTGAAATTAGAAACTCGCCCGATTACAAAGATATGTGTGTTTTTCCCCTAGGCCTTTGTAGTTATTGGTTTCGAGTATCAGACTTGGGAAAATTTTGAGGGTTTCCAAACCATTCCTTAACTTCAAACTCCCATATCTCGCGAACGGATTGACGAACTCGAGAAATTCCTGTTGCATCTGAAAGTAGAAACTCGCCCGATTACAAGATATGTGTGTTTTTCCCCTAGGCCTTTGTAGTTATTGGTTTCGAGTATCAGACTTGAGAAAATTTTGATGGTTTCTCAACCATTCCTTAAGTTCAAACTCCCATATCTCGCGAACGGATTGACGAACTCGAGAAATTCCTGTTGCATCTGAAAGTAGAGACTCGCCCGATTAGAATGGTGTGTGTACTTTTCCCCTAGGCCATTCCAGTTATTCGTTTCTAGCATCAGAATTGCGAAAATTTCGATGGTTTCTCAATCATTCCTTTAGTTCGGACACCCATATCTCGTGAACGGATTGACGAACTCGAGAAATTCCTGTTGCATCTGAAAGTGGAAACTCGCCCGATTACAACGGTATGTGTATTTTTCCCCTAGGCCTTTGTAGTTATTGGTTTCGAGTATCAGACTTGCGAAAATTTTGAGGGTTTCCCAACCATTCCTTAACTTCAAACTCCCATATCTCGCGAACGGGATGACGAACTCGAGAAATTCCTGTTGCATCTGAGAGTGTATACCCGCCCGATTACAACGGTATGTGCATTTTTCCCCTAGGCCTTTGTAGTTATTGGTTTCGAGTTTCAGACTTGCGAAAATTTTGATGGTTTCTCAACCTATCCTTAATTTCAAACTCCCATATATCACGAACGGATTGACGAACTCGAGAAATTCCTGTTGCATCTGAAAGCAGAAACTCGCCCGTTTGCTATGGTGTGTGCACTTTTCTCCTAGGTCATTCCAGTTACTGGTTTCGAGTATCAGACCAGCGAAAATTTTGATGGTTTCTCAAGCATTCCTTAACTTCAAACTCCCATATCTCGCGAACGGAATGACGAACTCGAGAAATTCCTGCTGCATCTGAAAGTGGAAACTCGCCCGATTACAAAGGTATGTGTGTTTTTCCCCTAGGCCTTTGTAGTTATTGGTTTCGAGTATCAGACTTGGGAAAATTTTGAGGGTTTCCAAACCATTCCTTAACTTCAAACTCCCATATCTCGCGAACGGATTGACGAACTCGAGAAATTCCTGTTGCATCTGAAAGTAGAAACTCGCCCGATTACAAGATATGTGTGTTTTTCCCCTAGGCCTTTGTAGTTATTGGTTTCGAGTATCAGACTTGAGAAAATTTTGATGGTTTCCCAACCATTCCTTAACTTCAAACTCCCATATCTCGTGAACGGATTGACGAACTCGAGAAATTCCTGTTGCATCTGAAAGTAGAGACTCGCCCGATTAGAATGGTGTGTGTACTTTTCCCCTAGGCCATTCCAGTTATTCGTTTCTAGCATCAGAATTGCGAAAATTTCGATGGTTTCTCAACCATTCCTTTAGTTCGGACACCCATATCTCGTGAACGGATTGACGAACTCGAGAAATTCCTGTTGCATCTGAAAGTGGAAACTCGCCCGATTACAACGGTATGTGTATTTTTCCCCTAGGCCTTTGTAGTTATTGGTTTCGAGTATCAGACTTGCGAAAATTTTGAGGGTTTCCCAACCATTCCTTAACTTCAAACTCCCATATCTCGCGAACGGGATGACGAACTCGAGAAATCCCTGTTGCATCTGAAAGTAGAAACTCGCCCGATTACAAGATATGTGTGTTTTTCCCCTAGGCCTTTGTAGTTATTGGTTTCGAGTATCAGACTTGCGAAAATTTTGATGGTTTCTCAACCATTCCTTAACTTCAAACTCCCATATCTCGCGAACGGATTGACGAACTCGAGAAATTCCTGTTGCATCTGAAAGTGGAAACTCGCCCGATTACATAGGTATGTGCATTTTTCCCCTAGGCCTTTGTAGTTATTGCTTTCGAGTATCAGACTTGCGAAAATTTTGATGGTTTCTCAAGCATTCCTTAACTTCAAACTCCCATATCTCGCGAACGGATTGACGAACTCGAGAAATTCCTGTTGCATCTGAAAGTGGAAACTCGCCCGATTACAAAGGTATGTGCATTTTTCCCCTAGGACGTTGTAGTTATTGGTTTCGAGTATCAGACTTTCGAAAATTTTGATGGTTTCTCAAGCATTCCTTAACTTCAAACTCCCATATCTCGCGAACGGATTGACGAACTCGAGAAATTCCTGTTGCATCTGAAAGTAGAGACTCGCCCGATTAGAATGGTGTGTGTACTTTTCCCCTAGGCCATTCCAGTTATTCGTTTCTAGCATCAGAATTGCGAAAATTTCGATGGTTTCTCAACCATTCCTTTAGTTCGGACACCCATATCTTGTGAACGGATTGACGAACTCGAGAAATTCCTGTTGCATCTGAAAGTGGAAACTCGCCCGATTACAACGGTATGTGTATTTTTCCCCTAGGCCTTTGTAGTTATTGGTTTCGAGTATCAGACTTGCGAAAATTTTGAGGGTTTCCCAACCATTCCTTAACTTCAAACTCCCATATCTCGCGAACGGGATGACGAACTCGAGAAATTCCTGTTGCATCTGAAAGTGTATACCCGTCCGATTACAACGGTATGTGTATTTTTCCCCTAGGCCTTTGTAGTTATTGGTTTCGAGTATCAGACTTGCGAAAATTTTGATGGTTTCTCAAGCATTCCTTAACTTCAAACTCCCATATCTCGCGAACGGATTGACGAACTCGAGAAATTCCTGTTGCATCTGAAATTAGAAACTCGCCCGATTACAAAGATATGTGTGTTTTTCCCCTAGGCCTTTGTAGTTATTGGTTTCGAGTATCAGACTTGGGAAAATTTTGAGAGTTTCCAAACCATTCCTTAACTTCAAACTCCCATATCTCGCGAACGGATTGACGAACTCGAGAAATTCCTGTTGCATCTGAAAGTAGAAACTCGCCCGATTACAAGATATGTGTGTTTTTCCCCTAGGCCTTTGTAGTTATTGGTTTCGAGTATCAGACTTGAGAAAATTTTGATGGTTTCTCAACCATTCCTTAAATTCGAACTCCCATATCTCGCGAACGGATTGACGAACTCGAGTAATTCCTGTTGCATCTGAAAGTGGAAACTCGCCCGATTACAAAGGTATGTGCATTTTTCCCCTAGGCCTTTGTAGTTATTGGTTTCGAGTATCAGACTTGCGAAAATTTTGATGGTTTCTCAAGCATTCCTTAACTTCAAACTCACATATCTTGCGAACGGATTGACGAACTCGAGAAATTCCTGTTGCATCTGAAAGCAGAAACTCGAACGATTACAAGCGTGTGTGTACTTTTCCCCTAGGCAATCCCAGTTATTGGTTTCGAGTATCAGAATTGCGAAAATTTTGATGGTTTCTCAACCATTCCTTAACTTCAAACTCCCATATCTCGCGAACGGATTGACGAACTCGAGAAATTCCTGTTGCATCTGAAAGTGGAAACTCGCCCGATTACAAAGGTATGTGAATTTTTCCCCTAGGCCGTTGTAGTTATTGGTTTCGAGTATCAGACTTTCGAAAATTTTGATGGTTTCTCAGCCATTCCTTAACCTCGAACTCCCATATCTCGCGAACGGGATGACGAACTCGAGAAATTCCTGTTGCATCTGAAAGTGTATACTCGCCCGATTACAACGGTATGTGTATTTTTCCCTAGGCCTTTGTAGTTATTGGTTTCGAGTATCAGACTTGCGAAAATTTTGATGGTTTCTCAACCTATCCTTAATTTCAAACTCCCATATATCACGAACGGATTGACGAACTCTAGAAATTCCTGTTGCATCTGAAAGCAGAAACTCGCACGATTACAAGCGTGTGTGTACTCTTCCCCTAGGCCATTCCAGTTATTGGTTTCGAGTATCAGAATTGCGAAAATTTTGATGGTTTCTCAACCATTCCTTAACATCAAACTCCCATGTCTCGCGAACGGAATGACGAACTCGAGAAATTCCTGTTGCATCTGAAAGCAGAAACTCGCACGATAACAAGCGTGTGTGTACTTTTCCCCTAGGCCATTCCAGTTATTGGTTTCGAGTATCAGAATTGCGAAAATTTTGATGGTTTCTCAACCATTCCTTAACTTCAAACTCCCATGTCTCGCGAACGGAATGACGAACTCGAGAAATTCCTGTTGCATCTGAAAGTGGAAACTCGCCCGATTACAAAGGTATGTGCATTTTTCCCCTAGGCCTTTGTATTTATTCGTTTCGAGTATCAGACTTTCGAAAATTTTGATGGTTTCTCAAGCATTCCTTAACTTCAAACTCCCATATCTCGCGAACGGATTGACGAACTCGAGAAATTCCTGTTGCATCTGAAAGTGGAAACTCGCCCGATTACAAAGGTATGTGCATTTTTCCCCTAGGCCTTTGTAGTTATTGCTTTCGAGTATCAGACTTGCGAAAATTTTGATGGTTTCTCAAGCATTCCTTAACTTCAAACTCCCATATCTCGCGAACGGATTGACGAACTCGAGAAATTCCTGTTGCATCTGAAAGTAGAAACTCGCCCGATTACAAGATATGTGTGTTTTTCCCCTAGGCCTTTGTAGTTATTGGTTTCGAGTATCAGACTTGCGAAAATTTTGATGGTTTCTCAACCATTCCTTAACTTCAAACTCCCATATCTCGCGAACGGATTGACGAACTCGAGAAATTCCTGTTGCATCTGAAAGTGGAAACTCGCCCGATTACAAAGGTATGTGCATTTTTCCCCTAGGCCTTTGTAGTTATTGCTTTCGAGTATCAGACTTGCGAAAATTTTGATGGTTTCTCAAGCATTCCTTAACTTCAAACTCCCATATCTCGCGAACGGATTGACGAACTCGAGAAATTCCTGTTGCATCTGAAAGTGGACACTCGCCCGATTACAAAGGTATGTGCATTTTTCCCCTAGGCCTTTGTAGTTATTGCTTTCGAGTATCAGACTTGCGAAAATTTTGATGGTTTCTCAAGCATTCCTTAACTTCAAACTCCCATATCTCGCGAACGGATTGACGAACTCGAGAAATTCCTGTTGCATCTGAAAGTGGAAACTCGCCCGATTACATAGGTGTGTGCATTTTTCCCCTAGGCCGTTGTAGTTATTGGTTTCGAGTATCAGACTTTCGAAAATTTTGATGGTTTCTCAAGCATTCCTTAACTTCAAACTCCCATATCTCGCGAACGGATTGACGAACTCGAGAAATTCCTGTTGCATCTGAAATTAGAAACTCGCGCGATTACAAAGATATGTGTGTTTTTCCCCTAGGGCTTTGTAGTTATTGGTTTCGAGTATCAGACTTGGGAAAAATTTGAGGGTTTCCCAACCATTCCTTAACTTCAAACTCCCATATCTCGCGAACGGATTGACGAACTCGAGAAATTCCTGTTGCATCTGAAAGTAGAAACTCGCCCGATTACAAGATATGTGTGTTTTTCCCCTAGGCCTTTGTAGTTATTGGTTTCGAGTATCAGACTTGCGAAAATTTTGATGGTTTCTCAACCATTCCTTAACTTCAAACTCCCATATCTCGCGAACTGATTGACGAACTCGAGAAATTCCTGTTGCATCTGAAAGTAGAAACTCGCCCGATTACAAGATATGTGTGTTTTTCCCCTAGGCCTTTGTAGTTATTGGTTTCGAGTATCAGACTTGCGAAAATTTTGATGGTTTCTCAACCATTCCTTAACTTCAAACTCCCATATCTCGCGAACGGATTGACGAACTCGAGAAATTCCTGTTGCATCTGAAAGTGGAAACTCGCCCGATTACAAAGGTATGTGCATTTTTCCCCTAGGCCTTTGTAGTTATTGCTTTGGAGTATCAGACTTGCGAAAATTTTGATGATTTCTCAAGCATTCCTTAACTTCAAACTCCCATATCTCGCGAACGGATTGACGAACTCGAGAAATTCCTGTTGCATCTGAAAGTGGACACTCGCCCGATTACAAAGGTATGTGCATTTTTCCCCTAGGCCTTTGTAGTTATTGCTTTCGAGTATCAGACTTGCGAAAATTTTGATGGTTTCTCAAGCATTCCTTAACTTGAAACTCCCATATGTCGCGAACGGATTGACGAACTCGAGAAATTCCTGTTGCATCTGAAAGTGGAAACTCGCCCGATTACAAAGGTATGTGCATTTTTCCCCTAGGCCTTTGTATTTATTCGTTTCGAGTATCAGACTTTCGAAAATTTTGATGGTTTCTCAAGCATTCCTTAACTTCAAACTCCCATATCTCGCGAACGGATTGACGAACTCGAGAAATTCCTGTTGCATCTGAAAGTAGAAACTCGCCCGATTACAAGATATGTGTGTTTTTCCCCTAGGCCTTTGTAGTTATTGGTTTCGAGTATCAGACTTGCGAAAATTTTGATGGTTTCTCAACCATTCCTTAACTTCAAACTCCCATATCTCGCGAACGGATTGACGAACTCGAGAAATTCCTGTTGCATCTGAAAGTGGAAACTCGCCCGATTACAAAGGTATGTGCATTTTTCCCCTAGGCCGTTGTACTTATTGGTTTCGAGTATCAGACTTTCGAAAATTTTAATGGTTTCTCAAGCATTCCTTAACTTCAAACACCCATATCTCGCGAACGGATTGACGAACTCGAGAAATTCCTGTTGCATCTGAAAGTGGAAACTCGCCCGATTACAAAAGTATGTGTATTTTTCCCCTAGGCCTTTGTAGTTATTGGTTTCGAGTGTCAGACTTGCGAAAATTTTGAGGGTTTCCCAACCATTCCATAACTTCAAACTCCCATATCTCGCGAACGGGATGACGAACTCGAGAAATTCCTGTTGCATCTGAAAGCAGAAACTCGCCCGATTGCAATGGTGTGTGCACTTTTCTCCTAGGTCATTCCAGTTATTGGTTTCGAGTATCAGAATTGCGAAAATTTTGATGGTTTCTCAACCATTCCTTAACTTCAAACTCCCATATCTCGCGAACGGATTGACGAACTCGAGAAATTCCTGTTGCATCTGAAAGTGGACACTCGCCCGATTACAAAGGTATGTGCATTTTTCCCCTAGGCCTTTGTAGTTATTGCTTTCGAGTATCAGACTTGCGAAAATTTTGATGGTTTCTCAAGCATTCCTTAACTTCAAACTCCCATATGTCGCGAACGGATTGACGAACTCGAGAAATTCCTGTTGCATCTGAAAGTGGAAACTCGCCCGATTACAAAGGTATGTCCATTTTTCCCCTAGGCCTTTGTATTTATTCGTTTCGAGTATCAGACTTTCGAAAATTTTGATGGTTTCTCAAGCATTCCTTAACTTCAAACTCCCATATCTCGCGAACGGATTGACGAACTCGAGAAATTCCTGTTGCATCTGAAAGTAGAAACTCGCCCGATTACAAGATATGTGTGTTTTTCCCCTAGGCCTTTGTAGTTATTGGTTTTGAGTATCAGACTTGCGAAAATTTTGATGGTTTCTCAACCATTCCTTAACTTCAAACTCCCATATCTCGCGAACGGATTGACGAACTCGAGAAATTCCTGTTGCATCTGAAAGTGGAAACTCGCCCGATTACAAAGGTATGTGCATTTTTCCCCTAGGCCTTTGTAGTTATTGCTTTCGAGTATCAGACTTGCGAAAATTTTGATGGTTTCTCAAGCATTCCTTAACTTCAAACTCCCATATCTCGCGAACGGATTGACGAACTCGAGAAATTCCTGTTGCATCTGAAAGTGGAAACTCGCCCGATTACATAGGTGTGTGCATTTTTCCCCTAGGCCTTTGTATTTATTCGTTTCGAGTATCAGACTTTCGAAAATTTTGATGGTTTCTCAAGCATTCCTTAACTTCAAACTCCCATATCTCGCGAACGGATTGACGAACTCGAGAAATTCCTGTTGCATCTGAAAGTAGAAACTCGCCCGATTACAAGATATGTGTGTTTTTCCCCTAGGCTTTGTAGTTATTGGTTTCGAGTATCAGACTTGCGAAAATTTTGATGGTTTCTCAACCATTCCTTAACTTCAAACTCCCATATCTCGCGAACGGATTGACGAACTCGAGAAATTCCTGTTGCATCTGAAAGTGGAAACTCGCCCGATTACAAAGGTATGTGCATTTTTCCCCTAGGCCGTTGTAGTTATTGGTTTCGAGTATCAGACTTTCGAAAATTTTGATGGTTTCTCAAGCATTCCTTAACTTCAAACACCCATATCTCGCGAACGGATTGACGAACTCGAGAAATTCCTGTTGCATCTGAAAGTGGAAACTCGCCCGATTACAAAAGTATGTGTATTTTTCCCCTAGGCCTTTGTAGTTATTGGTTTCGAGTGTCAGACTTGCGAAAATTTTGAGGGTTTCCCAACCATTCCATAACTTCAAACTCCCATATCTCGCGAACGGGATGACGAACTCGAGAAATTCCTGTTGCATCTGAAAGTGTATACCCGCCCGATTACAACGGTATGTGTATTTTTCCCCTAGGCCTTTGTAGTTATTGGTTTCGAGTATCAGACTTGCGAAAATTTTGATGGTTTCTCAACCTATCCTTAATTTCAAACTCCCATATATCACGAACGGATTGACGAACTCGAGAAATTCCTGTTGCATCTGAAAGCAGAAACTCGCCCGATTGCAATGGTGTGTGCACTTTTCTCCTAGGTCTTTCCAGTTATTGGTTTCGAGTATCAGAATTGCGAAAATTTTGATGGTTTCTCAACCATTCCTTAACTTCAAACTCCCATATCTCGCGAACGGATTGACGAACTCGAGAAATTCCTGTTGCATCTGAAAGTGGACACTCGCCCGATTACAAAGGTATGTGCATTTTTCCCCTAGGCCTTTGTAGTTATTGCTTTCGAGTATCAGACTTGCGAAAATTTTGATGTTTTCTCAAGCATTCCTTAACTTCAAACTCCCATATGTCGCGAACGGATTGACGAACTCGAGAAATTCCTGTTGCATCTGAAAGTGGAAACTCGCCCGATTACAAAGGTATGTGCATTTTTCCCCTAGGCCTTTGTATTTATTCGTTTCGAGTATCAGACTTTCGAAAATTTTGATGGTTTCTCAAGCATTCCTTAACTTCAAACTCCCATATCTCGCGAACGGATTGACGAACTCGAGAAATTCCTGTTGCATCTGAAAGTAGAAACTCGCCCGATTACAAGATATGTGTGTTTTTCCCCTAGGCCTTTGTAGTTATTGGTTTCGAGTATCAGACTTGCGAAAATTTTGATGGTTTCTCAACCATTCCTTAACTTCAAACTCCCATATCTCGCGAACGGATTGACGAACTCGAGAAATTCCTGTTGCATCTGAAAGTGGAAACTCGCCCATTACAAAGGTATGTGCATTTTTCCCCTAGGCCTTTGTAGTTATTGCTTTCGAGTATCAGACTTGCGAAAATTTTGATGGTTTCTCAAGCATTCCTTAACTTCAAACTCCCATATCTCGCGAACGGATTGACGAACTCGAGAAATTCCTGTTGCATCTGAAAGTGGAAACTCGCCCGATTACATAGGTGTGTGCATTTTTCCCCTAGGCCGTTGTAGTTATTGGTTTCGAGTATCAGACTTTCGAAAATTTTGATGGTTTCTCAAGCATTCCTTAACTTCAAACTCCCATATCTCGCGAACGGATTGACGAACTCGAGAAATTCCTGTTGCATCTGAAATTAGAAACTCGCGCGATTACAAAGATATGTGTGTTTTTCCCCTAGGCCTTTGTAGTTATTGGTTTCGAGTATCAGACTTGGGAAAAATTTGAGGGTTTCCCAACCATTCCTTAACTTCAAACTCCCATATCTCGCGAACGGATTGACGAACTCGAGAAATTCCTGTTGCATCTGAAAGTAGAAACTCGCCCGATTACAAGATATGTGTGTTTTTCCCCTAGGCCTTTGTAGTTATTGGTTTCGAGTATCAGACTTGCGAAAATTTTGATGGTTTCTCAACCATTCCTTAACTTCAAACTCCCATATCTCGCGAACGGATTGACGAACTCGAGAAATTCCTGTTGCATCTGAAAGTAGAAACTCGCCCGATTACAAGATATGTGTGTTTTTCCCCTAGGCCTTTGTAGTTATTGGTTTCGAGTATCAGACTTGCGAAAATTTTGATGGTTTCTCAACCATTCCTTAACTTCAAACTCCCATATCTCGCGAACGGATTGACGAACTCGAGAAATTCCTGTTGCATCTGAAAGTGGAAACTCGCCCGATTACAAAGGTATGTGCATTTTTCCCCTAGGCCTTTGTAGTTATTGCTTTCGAGTATCAGACTTGCGAAAATTTTGATGGTTTCTCAAGCATTCCTTAACTTCAAACTCCCATATGTCGCGAACGGATTGACGAACTCGAGAAATTCCTGTTGCATCTGAAAGTGGAAACTCGCCCGATTACAAAGGTATGTGCATTTTTCCCCTAGGCCTTTGTATTTATTCGTTTCGAGTATCAGACTTTCGAAAATTTTGATGGTTTCTCAAGCATTCCTTAACTTCAAACTCCCATATCTCGCGAACGGATTGACGAACTCGAGAAATTCCTGTTGCATCTGAAAGTAGAAACTCGCCCGATTACAAGATATGTGTGTTTTTCCCCTAGGCCTTTGTAGTTATTGGTTTCGAGTATCAGACTTGCGAAAATTTTGATGGTTTCTCAACCATTCCTTAACTTCAAACTCCCATATCTCGCGAACGGATTGACGAACTCGAGAAATTCCTGTTGCATCTGAAAGTGGAAACTCGCCCGATTACAAAAGTATGTGTATTTTTCCCCTAGGCCTTTGTAGTTATTGGTTTCGAGTGTCAGACTTGCGAAAATTTTGAGGGTTTCCCAACCATTCCATAACTTCAAACTCCCATATCTCGCGAACGGGATGACGAACTCGAGAAATTCCTGTTGCATCTGAAAGTGTATACCCGCCCGATTACAACGGTATGTGTATTTTTCCCCTAGGCCTTTGTAGTTATTGGTTTCGAGTATCAGACTTGCGAAAATTTTGATGGTTTCTCAACCTATCCTTAATTTCAAACTCCCATATATCACGAACGGATTGACGAACTCGAGAAATTCCTGTTGCATCTGAAAGCAGAAACTCGCCCGATTGCAATGGTGTGTGCACTTTTCTCCTAGGTCATTCCAGTTATTGGTTTCGAGTATCAGAATTGCGAAAATTTTGATGGTTTCTCAACCATTCCTTAACTTCAAACTCCCATATCTCGCGAACGGGATGACGAACTCGAGAAATTCCTGTTGCATCTGAAAGTGTATACCCGTCCGATTACAACGGTATGTGTATTTTTCCCCTAGGCCTTTGTAGTTATTGGTTTCGAGTATCAGACTTGCGAAAATTTTGATGGTTTCTCAAGCATTCCTTAACTTCAAACTCCCATATCTCGCGAACGGATTGACGAACTCGAGAAATTCCTGTTGCATCTGAAAGTGGAAACTCGCCCGATTACAAAGGTATGTGCATTTTTCCCCTAGGCCTTTGTAGTTATTGCTTTCGAGTATCAGACTTGCGAAAATTTTGATGGGTTCTCAAGCATTCCTTAACTTCAAACTCCCATATCTCGCGAACGGATTGACGAACTCGAGAAATTCCTGTTGCATCTGAAAGTAGAAACTCGCCCGATTACAAGATATGTGTGTTTTTCCCCTAGGCCTTTGTAGTTATTGGTTTCGAGTATCAGACTTGCGAAAATTTTGATGGTTTCTCAACCATTCCTTAACGTCAAACTCCCATATCTCGCGAACGGATTGACGAACTCGAGAAATTCCTGTTGCATCTGAAAGTGGAAACTCGCCCGATTACAAAGGTATGTGCATTTTTCCCCTAGGCCTTTGTAGTTATTGCTTTCGAGTATCAGACTTGCGAAAATTTTGATGGGTTCTCAAGCATTCCTTAACTTCAAACTCCCATATCTCGCGAACGGATTGACGAACTCGAGAAATTCCTGTTGCATCTGAAAGTGGACACTCGCCCGATTACAAAGGTATGTGCATTTTTCCCCTAGGCCTTTGTAGTTATTGCTTTCGAGTATCAGACTTGCGAAAATTTTGATGGTTTCTCAAGCATTCCTTAACTTCAAACTCCCATATGTCGCGAACGGATTGACGAACTCGAGAAATTCCTGCTGCATCTGAAAGTGGAAACTCGCCCGATTACAAAGGTATGTGCATTTTTCCCCTAGGCCTTTGTATTTATTCGTTTCGAGTATCAGACTTTCGAAAATTTTGATGGTTTCTCAAGCATTCCTTAACTTCAAACTCCCATATCTCGCGAACGGATTGACGAACTCGAGAAATTCCTGTTGCATCTGAAAGTTGAAACTCGCCCGATTACAAGATATGTGTGTTTTTCCCCTAGGCCTTTGTAGTTATTGGTTTCGAGTATCAGACTTGCGAAAATTTTGATGGTTTCTCAACCATTCCTTAACTTCAAACTCCCATATCTCGCGAACGGATTGACGAACTCGAGAAATTCCTGTTGCATCTGAAAGTGGAAACTCGCCCGATTACAAAAGTATGTGTATTTTTCCCCTAGGCCTTTGTAGTTATTGGTTTCGAGTGTCAGACTTGCGAAAATTTTGAGGGTTTCCCAACCATTCCATAACTTCAAACTCCCATATCTCGCGAACGGGATGACGAACTCGAGAAATTCCTGTTGCATCTGAAAGTGTATACCCGCCCGATTACAACGGTATGTGTATTTTTCCCCTAGGCCTTTGTAGTTATTGGTTTCGAGTATCAGACTTGCGAAAATTTTGATGGTTTCTCAACCTATCCTTAATTTCAAACTCCCATATATCACGAACGGATTGACGAACTCGAGAAATTCCTGTTGCATCTGAAAGCAGAAACTCGCCCGATTGCAATGGTGTGTGCACTTTTCTCCTAGGTCATTCCAGTTATTGGTTTCGAGTATCAGAATTGCGAAAATTTTGATGGTTTCTCAACCATTCCTTAACTTCAAACTCCCATATCTCGCGAACGGGATGACGAACTCGAGAAATTCCTGTTGCATCTGAAAGTGTATACCCGTCCGATTACAACGGTATGTGTATTTTTCCCCTAGGCCTTTGTAGTTATCGGTTTCGAGTATCAGACTTGCGAAAATTTTGATGGTTTCTCAAGCATTCCTTAACTTCAAACTCCCATATCTCGCGAACGGATTGACGAACTCGAGAAATTCCTGTTGCATCTGAAATTAGAAACTCGCCCGATTACAAAGATATGTGTGTTTTTCCCCTAGGCCTTTCTAGTTATTGGTTTCGAGTATCAGACTTGCGAAAATTTTGATGGTTTCTCAACCATTCCTTAACTTCAAACTCCCATATCTCGCGAACGGATTGACGAACTCGAGAAATTCCTGTTGCACCTGAAAGTGGAAACTCGCCCGATTACAAAAGTATGTGCATTTTTCCCCTAGGCCTTTGTAGTTATTGCTTTCGAGTATCAGACTTGCGAAAATTTTGATGGTTTCTCAAGCAATCCTTAACTTCAAACTCCCATATCTCGCGAACGGATTGACGAACTCGAGAAATTCCTGTTGCATCTGAAAGTGGAAACTCGCCCGATTACAAAGGTATGTGCATTTTTCCCCTAGGCCTTTGTAGTTATTGCTTTCGAGTATCAGACTTGCGAAAATTTTGATGGTTTCTCAAGCATTCCTTAACTTCAAACTCCCATATCTCGCGAACGGATTGACGAACTCGATAAATTCCTGTTGCATCTGAAAGTGGACACTCGCCCGATTACAAAGGTATGTGCATTTTTCCCCTAGGCCTTTGTAGTTATTGCTTTCGAGTATCAGACTTGCGAAAATTTTGATGGTTTCTCAAGCATTCCTTAACTTCAAACTCCCATATGTCGCGAACGGATAGACGAACTCGAGAAATTCCTGTTGCATCTGAAAGTGGAAACTCGCCCGATTACAAAGGTATGTGCATTTTTCCCCTAGGCCTTTGTATTTATTCGTTTCGAATATCAGACTTTCGAAAATTTTGATGGTTTCTCAAGCATTCCATAACTTCAAACTCCCATATCTCGCGAACGGATTGACGAACTCGAGAAATTCCTGTTGCATCTGAAAGTAGAAACTCGCCCGATTACAAGATATGTGTGTTTTTCCCCTAGGCCTTTGTAGTTATTGGTTTCGAGTATCAGACTTGCGAAAATTTTGATGGTTTCTCAACCATTCCTTAACTTCAAACTCCCATATCTCGCGAACGGATTGACGAACTCGAGAAATTCCTGTTGCATCTGAAAGTGGAAACTCGCCCGATTACAAAGGTATGTGCATTTTTCCCCTGGGCCGTTGTAGTTATTGGTTTCGAGTATCAGACTTTCGAAAATTTTGATGGTTTCTCAAGCATTCCTTAACTTCAAACACCCATATCTCGCGAACGGATTGACGAACTCGAGAAATTCCTGTTGCATCTGAAAGTGGAAACTCGCCCGATTACAAAAGTATGTGTATTTTTCCCCTAGGCCTTTGTAGTTATTGGTTTCGAGTGTCAGACTTGCGAAAATTTTGAGGGTTTCCCAACCATTCCATAACTTCAAACTCCCATATCTCGCGAACGGGATGACGAACTCGAGAAATTCCTGTTGCATCTGAAAGTGTATACCCGCCCGATTACAACGGTATGTGTATTTTTCCCCTAGGCCTTTGTAGTTATTGGTTTCGAGTATCAGACTTGCGAAAATTTTGATGGTTTCTCAAGCATTCCTTAACTTCAAACTCCCATATCTCGCGAACGGATTGACGAACTCGAGAAATTCCGTTGCATCTGAAATTAGAAACTCGCCCGATTACAAAGATATGTGTGTTTTTCCCCTAGGCCTTTCTAGTTATTGGTTTCGAGTATCAGACTTGCGAAAATTTTGATGGTTTCTCAACCATTCCTTAACTTCAAACTCCCATATCTCGCGAACGGATTGACGAACTCGAGAAATTCCTGTTGCACCTGAAAGTGGAAACTCGCCCGATTACAAAAGTATGTGCATTTTTCCCCTAGGCCTTTGTAGTTATTGCTTTCGAGTATCAGACTTGCGAAAATTTTGATGGTTTCTCAAGCAATCCTTAACTTCAAACTCCCATATCTCGCGAACGGAATGACGAACTCGAGAAATTCCTGTTGCATCTGGGAGTGGAAACTCGCCCGATTACAATGGTGTGTGTACCTTTCCCCTAGGTCATTCCAGTTATTGGTTTCGAGTATCAGACCAGCGAAAATTTTGACGGTTTATCAAGCATTCCTTAACTTCAAACTCCCATATCTCGCGAACAGAATGACGAACTCGAGAAATTCCTGTTGCATCTGAAAGTGGAAACTCGCCCGATTACAAAGGTATGTGCATTTTCCCCTAGGCCTTTGTAGTTATTGGTTTCGAGTATCAGACTTGCGAAAATTTTGATCGTTCCTCAACCATTCCTTAAATTCAAACTCCCATATCTCGCGAACGGATTGACGACCTCGAGAAATTCCTGTTGCATCTGAAAGTAGAAACTCGCCCGATTACAAAGATATATGTGTTTTTCCCCTAGGCTTTTGTAGTTATTGGTTTCGTGTATCAGACTTGCGAAAATTTTGATGGTTTCTTAACCATTCCTTAACTTCAAACTCCCATATCTCGCGAACGGATTGACGAACTCGAGAAATTCCTGTTGCATCTAAAAGTAGGAACCCGCCCGATTACAATGGTGTGTGTACTTTTCCCCTAGGCCATTCCAGTTATTGGTTTCGAGTATCAGACCACCGAAAATTTTGATGGTTTCTCAAACATTCCTTAACTTCAAACTCCCATATCTCGCGAACGGATTGACGAACTCTCGAAATTCCTGTTGCATCTGAAAGTAGAAACTCCCCCGATTACAAAGATATGTGTGTTTTTCCCCTAGGCTTTTGTAGTTATTGGTTTCGAGTATCAGACTTGCGAAAATTTTGATAGTTTCTCAACCACTCCTTAATTTCAAACTCCCATTTCTCGCGAACGGATTGACGAACTCGAGAAATTCCTGTTGCATCTGACAGTAGAAACATGCCCGATTACAATGGTCTGTGTACTTTTCCCCTAGGCCATTCCAGTTATTGGTTTCGAGTATCAGACTTGCGAAAATGTTGATGGTTTCTCAACCATTCCTTAACTTCATTCTCCCATTTCTCGCGAACGGATTGACGAACTCGAGAAATTCCTGTTGCATCTTAAAGTAGAAACTCGCCCGATTACAAAGATTTGTGTGTTTTTCACCTAGGCCTTTGTAATTATTGAATTCGGGTATCAGACTTGCGAAAATTTTGATAGTTTCTCAACCATTCCTTAACGTCAAACTCCCATATCTCGCGAACGGATTGACGAACTCGAGAAGTTCCTGTTGCATCTGAAATTAGAAACTCGCCCGATTAGAAAGATATGTGTGTTTTTCCCCTAGGCCTTTGTAGTTATTGGTTTCGAGTATCAGACTTGCGAAAATTTTGAGGGTTTCCCAACCATTCCTTAAATTCAAACTCCCATATCTCCCGAACGGATTGACGAACTCGAGAAATTCCTGTTGCATCTGAAAGTAGAGACTCGCCCTATTAGAATGGTGTGTGTACTGTTCCCCTAGGCCATTCCAGTTATTCGTTTCTAGCATCAGAATTGCGAAAATTTCGATGGCTTCTCAACCATTCCTTAACTTCAAACTCCCATATCTCGTGAACGGATTGACGAACTCGAGAAATTCCTGTTGCATCTGAAAGTGGAAACTCGCCCGATTACAACGGTATGTGTATTTTTCCCCTAGGCCTTTGTAGTTATTGGTTTCGAGTATCAGACTTGCGAAAATTTTGATGGTTTCTCAACCATTCCTTAACTTCAAACTCCCATGTCTCGCGAACGGAATGACGAACTCGAGAAATTCCTGTTGCCTCTAAAAGTAGGAACCCGCCCGATTACAATGGTGTGTGTACTTTTCCCCTAGGCCATTCCAGTTATTGGTTTCGAGTATCAGACCACCGAAAATTTTGATGGTTTCTCAAACATTTCTTAAATTCAAACTCCCATATCTCGCGAACGGATTGACGAACTCTCGAAATTCCTGTTGCATCTGAAAGTAGAAACACCCCCGATTACAAAGATATGTGTGTTTTTCCCCTAGGCATTTGTAGTTATTGGTTTCGAGTATCAGACTTGCGAAAATTTTGATCGTTCCACAACCATTCCTTAAATTCAAACTCCCATATCTCGCGAACGGATTGACGAACTCGAGAAATTCCTGTTGCATATTAAAGTAGAAACTCGCCCGATTACAAAGATATGTGTGTTTTTCACCTAGGCCTTTGTAATTATTGGTTTCGGGTATCAGACTTGCGAAAATTTTGAGGGTTTCCCAACCATTCCTCAACTTCAAACTCCCATATCTCCCGAACGGATTGACGAACTCGAGAAATTCCTGTTGCATCTGAAATTAGAGACTCGCCCTATTAGAATGGTGTGTGTACTTTTCCCCTAGGCCATTCCAGTTATTGGTTTCGAGTATCAGACCACCGAAAATTTTGATGGTTTCTCAAACATTCCTTAAATTCAAACTCCCATATCTCGCGAACGGATTGACGAACTCTCGAAATTCCTGTTGCATCTGAAAGTAGAAACACCCCCGATTACAAAGATATGTGTGTTTTTCCCCTAGGCATTTGTAGTTATTGGTTTCGAGTATCAGACTTGCGAAAATTTTGATCGTTCCACAACCATTCCTTAAATTCAAACTCCCATATCTCGCGAACGGATTGACGAACTCGAGAAATTCCTGTTGCACCTTAAAGTAGAAACTCGCCCGATTACAAAGATATGTGTGTTTTTCACCTAGGCCTTTGTAATTATTGGTTTCGAGTATCAGACTTGCGAAAATTTTGATGGTTTCTCAACCATTCCTTAACTTCAAACTCCCATGTCTCGCGAACGGAATGACGAACTCGAGAAATTCCTGTTGCATCTGAAAGTGTATACTCGCCCGTTTACAAAGGTATGTGCATTTTTCCCCTAGGCCTTTGTAGTTATTGGTTTCGAGTATCAGACTTGCGAAAATTTTGAGGGTTTCCCAACCATTCCTTAACTTCAAACTCCCATATCTCGCGAACGGGATGACGAACTCGAGAAATTCCTGTTGCATCTGAAAGTGTATACTCGCCCGATTACAACGGTATGTGTATTTTTCCCCTAGGCCTTTGTAGTTATTGGTTTCGAGTATCAGACTTGCGAAAATTTTGATGGTTTCTCAACCTATCCTTAATTTCAAACTCCCATATATAACGAACGGATTGACGAACTCGAGAAATTCCTGTTGCATCTGAAAGCAGAAACTCGCCCGATTACAATGGTGTGTGCACTTTTCTCCTAGGTCATTCCAGTTATTGTTTTCGAGTATCAGACCAGCGAAAATTTTGATGGTTTCTCAAGCATTCCTTAACTTCAAACTCCCATATCTCGCGAACGGAATGACGAACTCGAGAAATTCCTGCTGCATCTGAAAGTGGAAACTCGCCCGATTACAAAGGTATGTGCATTTTTCCCCTAGGCCTTTGTAGTTATTGGTTTCGAGTATCAGACTTGCGAAAATTTTTATGGTTTCTCAACCATTCCTTAACTTCAAACTCCCATGTCTCGCGAACGGAATGACGAACTCGAGAAATTCCTGTTGCATCTGAAAGTGTATACTCGCCCGATTACAAAGGTATGTGCATTTTTCCCCTAGGCCTCTGTAGTTATTGGTTTCGGGTAACAGACTTGCGAAAATTTTGGTGGTTTCTCAAGCATTCCTTAACCTCAAACTCCCATATCTCGCGAACGGATTGACGAACTCGAGAAATTCCTGTTGCATCTGAAAGCAGAAACTCGCACGATTACAAGCGTGTGTGTACTTTTCCCCTAGGCCATTCCAGTTATTGGTTTCGAGTATCAGAATTGCGAAAATTTTGATGGTTTCTCAACCATTCCTTAACTTCAAACTCCGATGTCTCGCGAACGGAATGACGAACTCGAGAAATTCCTGTTGCATCTGAAAGTAGAAACTCGCCCGATTACAAGATATGTGTGTTTTTCCCCTAGGCCTTTCCAGTTATTGGTTTCGAGTATCAGACATGCGAAAATTTTGATGGTTTCTCAACCATTCCTTAACTTCAAACTACCATATCTCGCGAACGGATTGACGAACTCGAGAAATTCCTGTTGCATCTGAAAGTGGAAACTCGCCCGATTACAACGGTATGTGTATTTTTCCCCTAGGCCTTTGTAGTTATTGGTTTCGAGTATCAGACTTGCGAAAATTTTGAGGGTTTCCCAACCATTCCTTAACTTCAAACTCCCATATCTCGCGAACGGATTGACGAACTCAAGAAATTCCTGTTGCATCTGATAGTGGAAACTCGCCCGATTACAAAGGAGTGTGCATTTTTCCACTGGGCCTTTGTAGTTATTGCTTTCGAGTATCAGACTTGCGAAAATTTTGATGGTTTCTCAAGCAATCCTTAACTTCAAACTCCCATATCTCGCGAACGGATTGACGAACTCTAGAAATTCCTGTTGCGTCTGAAAGTGGAAACTCGCCCGATTACAAAGGTATGTGCATTTTTCCCCTAGGCCTTTGTAGTTATTGGTTTCGAGTATCAGACTTGCGAAAATTTTGATAGTTTCTCAACCATTCCTTAACTTCAGACTCCCATATCTCGCGAACGGATTGACGAACTCGAGAAATTCCTGTTGCATCTGAAATTAGAAACTCGCCCGATTACAAAGATATGTGTGTTTTTCCCCTAGGCCTAAGTAGTTATTGGTTTCGAGTATCAGACTTGCGAAAATTTTGATGGTTTCTCAACCATTCCTTAACTTCAAACTCCCATATCTCGCGAACGGATTGACGAACTCGAGAAATTCCTGTTGCATCTGAAAGTAGAGACTCGCCCGATTAGAATGGTGTGTGCATTTTTCCCCTAGGCCTTTGTAGTTATTGGTTTCGAGTATCAGACTTTCGAAAATTTTGATGGTTTCTCAAGCATTCCTTAAGTTCAAACTCCCATATCTCGCCAACGGATTGACGAACTCGCTAAATTCCTGTTGCATCTGAAAGTGGAAAATCGCCCGATTACAAAGGTATGTGTATTTTCCCCCTAGGCCATTGTAGTTATTGGTTTCGAGTATCAGGCTTGCGAAAATTTTGACAGTTTCTCAACCATGCCTTAAATTCAAACTCCCATTTCTCGCGAACGGATTGACGAACTCGAGAAATTCCTGTTGCATCTGAAAGTGGTAACTCGCCCGATTACAAAGGTATGTGTGTTTTTCCCCTAGGCCTAAGTAGTTATTGGTTTCGAGTATCAGACTTGCGAAAATTTTGAGGGTTTCCCGACCATTCCTTAACTTCAAACTCCCATATCTCGCGAACGGATTGACGAACTCGAGAAATTCCTGTTGCATCTGAAAGTAGAAACATGCCGGATTACAATTGTGTGTGTACTTTTCCCCTAGGCCATTCCAGTTATTGGTTTCGAGTATCAGACTTGCGAAAATGTTGATGGTTTCTCAACCATTCCTTAACTTCAAACTCCCATATCTCGCGAACGGAATGACGAACTCGAGAAATTCCTGTTGCATCTGAAAGTGGAAACTCGCCCGATTACAAAGGTATCTGCATTTTCCCCTAGGCCTTTGTAGTTATTGGTTTCGAGTATCAGACTTGCGAAAATTTTGAGGGTTTCCCAACCATTCCTTAAATTCAAACTCCCATATCTCCCGAACGGATTGACGAACTCGAGAAATTCCTGTTGCATCTGAAAGTAGAGACTCGCCCTATTAGAATGGTGTGTGTACTGTTCCCCTAGGCCATTCCAGTTATTCGTTTCTAGCATCAGAATTGCGAAAATTTCGATGGCTTCTCAACCATTCCTTAACTTCAAACTCCCATATCTCGTGAACGGATTGACGAACTCGAGAAATTCCTGTTGCATCTGAAAGTGGAAACTCGCCCGATTACAACGGTATGTGTATTTTTCCCCTAGGCCTTTGTAGTTATTGGTTTCGAGTATCAGACTTGCGAAAATTTTGATGGTTTCTCAACCATTCCTTAACTTCAAACTCCCATGTCTCGCGAACGGAATGACGAACTCGAGAAATTCCTGTTGCCTCTAAAAGTAGGAACCCGCCCGATTACAATGGTGTGTGTACTTTTCCCCTAGGCCATTCCAGTTATTGGTTTCGAGTATCAGACCACCGAAAATTTTGATGGTTTCTCAAACATTTCTTAAATTCAAACTCCCATATCTCGCGAACGGATTGACGAACTCTCGAAATTCCTGTTGCATCTGAAAGTAGAAACACCCCCGATTACAAAGATATGTGTGTTTTTCCCCTAGGCATTTGTAGTTATTGGTTTCGAGTATCAGACTTGCGAAAATTTTGATCGTTCCACAACCATTCCTTAAATTCAAACTCCCATATCTCGCGAACGGATTGACGAACTCGAGAAATTCCTGTTGCATATTAAAGTAGAAACTCGCCCGATTACAAAGATATGTGTGTTTTTCACCTAGGCCTTTGTAATTATTGGTTTCGGGTATCAGACTTGCGAAAATTTTGAGGGTTTCCCAACCATTCCTCAACTTCAAACTCCCATATCTCCGAACGGATTGACGACGACTCGAGAAATTCCTGTTGCATCTGAAATTAGAGACTCGCCCTATTAGAATGGTGTGTGTACTTTTCCCCTAGGCCATTCCAGTTATTGGTTTGAGTATCAGACCACCGAAAATTTTGATGTTTCTCAAAGCCTTAAATTCAAACTCCCATATCTCGCGAACGGATTGACGAACTCTCGAAATTCCTGTTGCATCTGAAAGTAGAAACACCCCCGATTAAAGAGATATGTGTTTTTTCCCCTAGCATTTGTAGTTATTGGTTTGAGTATCAGACTTGCGAAAATTTTGATTTTCCACAACCATTCCTTAAATTCAAACTCCATATCTCGCGAACGGATTGACGAAACTGAGAAATTCCTGTTGCACTTAAAGTAGAAACTCGCCCGATTAGATAGTGTTTTTGCTATTATTGGTTTCGAGTATCAACTTGCGAAAATTTTGATGTTTCTCAACCATTTCCTTAACTTCAAACTCCCATGTCTCGCGAACGGAATGACGAACTCGAGAAATCTCGCGAACGGAATGACGAACTCGAGAAATTCCTGTTGCATCTGAAAGTGTATACTCGCCCGTTTACAAAGGTATGTGCATTTTTCCCCTAGGCCTTTGTAGTTATTGGTTTCGAGTATCAGACTTGCGAAAATTTTGAGGGTTTCCCAACCATTCCTTAACTTCAAACTCCCATATCTCGCGAACGGGATGACGAACTCGAGAAATTCCTGTTGCATCTGAAAGTGTATACTCGCCCGATTACAACGGTATGTGTATTTTTCCCCTAGGCCTTTGTAGTTATTGGTTTCGAGTATCAGACTTGCGAAAATTTTGATGGTTTCTCAACCTATCCTTAATTTCAAACTCCCATATATAACGAACGGATTGACGAACTCGAGAAATTCCTGTTGCATCTGAAAGCAGAAACTCGCCCGATTACAATGGTGTGTGCACTTTTCTCCTAGGTCATTCCAGTTATTGTTTTCGAGTATCAGACCAGCGAAAATTTTGATGGTTTCTCAAGCATTCCTTAACTTCAAACTCCCATATCTCGCGAACGGAATGACGAACTCGAGAAATTCCTGCTGCATCTGAAAGTGGAAACTCGCCCGATTACAAAGGTATGTGCATTTTTCCCCTAGGCCTTTGTAGTTATTGGTTTCGAGTATCAGACTTGCGAAAATTTTTATGGTTTCTCAACCATTCCTTAACTTCAAACTCCCATGTCTCGCGAACGGAATGACGAACTCGAGAAATTCCTGTTGCATCTGAAAGTGTATACTCGCCCGATTACAAAGGTATGTGCATTTTTCCCCTAGGCCTCTGTAGTTATTGGTTTCGGGTAACAGACTTGCGAAAATTTTGGTGGTTTCTCAAGCATTCCTTAACCTCAAACTCCCATATCTCGCGAACGGATTGACGAACTCGAGAAATTCCTGTTGCATCTGAAAGCAGAAACTCGCACGATTACAAGCGTGTGTGTACTTTTCCCCTAGGCCATTCCAGTTATTGGTTTCGAGTATCAGAATTGCGAAAATTTTGATGGTTTCTCAACCATTCCTTAACTTCAAACTCCGATGTCTCGCGAACGGAATGACGAACTCGAGAAATTCCTGTTGCATCTGAAAGTAGAAACTCGCCCGATTACAAGATATGTGTGTTTTTCCCCTAGGCCTTTCCAGTTATTGGTTTCGAGTATCAGACATGCGAAAATTTTGATGGTTTCTCAACCATTCCTTAACTTCAAACTACCATATCTCGCGAACGGATTGACGAACTCGAGAAATTCCTGTTGCATCTGAAAGTGGAAACTCGCCCGATTACAACGGTATGTGTATTTTTCCCCTAGGCCTTTGTAGTTATTGGTTTCGAGTATCAGACTTGCGAAAATTTTGAGGGTTTCCCAACCATTCCTTAACTTCAAACTCCCATATCTCGCGAACGGATTGACGAACTCAAGAAATTCCTGTTGCATCTGATAGTGGAAACTCGCCCGATTACAAAGGAGTGTGCATTTTTCCACTGGGCCTTTGTAGTTATTGCTTTCGAGTATCAGACTTGCGAAAATTTTGATGGTTTCTCAAGCAATCCTTAACTTCAAACTCCCATATCTCGCGAACGGATTGACGAACTCTAGAAATTCCTGTTGCGTCTGAAAGTGGAAACTCGCCCGATTACAAAGGTATGTGCATTTTTCCCCTAGGCCTTTGTAGTTATTGGTTTCGAGTATCAGACTTGCGAAAATTTTGATAGTTTCTCAACCATTCCTTAACTTCAGACTCCCATATCTCGCGAACGGATTGACGAACTCGAGAAATTCCTGTTGCATCTGAAATTAGAAACTCGCCCGATTACAAAGATATGTGTGTTTTTCCCCTAGGCCTAAGTAGTTATTGGTTTCGAGTATCAGACTTGCGAAAATTTTGATGGTTTCTCAACCATTCCTTAACTTCAAACTCCCATATCTCGCGAACGGATTGACGAACTCGAGAAATTCCTGTTGCATCTGAAAGTAGAGACTCGCCCGATTAGAATGGTGTGTGCATTTTTCCCCTAGGCCTTTGTAGTTATTGGTTTCGAGTATCAGACTTTCGAAAATTTTGATGGTTTCTCAAGCATTCCTTAAGTTCAAACTCCCATATCTCGCCAACGGATTGACGAACTCGCTAAATTCCTGTTGCATCTGAAAGTGGAAAATCGCCCGATTACAAAGGTATGTGTATTTTCCCCCTAGGCCATTGTAGTTATTGGTTTCGAGTATCAGGCTTGCGAAAATTTTGACAGTTTCTCAACCATGCCTTAAATTCAAACTCCCATTTCTCGCGAACGGATTGACGAACTCGAGAAATTCCTGTTGCATCTGAAAGTGGTAACTCGCCCGATTACAAAGGTATGTGTGTTTTTCCCCTAGGCCTAAGTAGTTATTGGTTTCGAGTATCAGACTTGCGAAAATTTTGAGGGTTTCCCGACCATTCCTTAACTTCAAACTCCCATATCTCGCGAACGGATTGACGAACTCGAGAAATTCCTGTTGCATCTGAAAGTAGAAACATGCCGGATTACAATTGTGTGTGTACTTTTCCCCTAGGCCATTCCAGTTATTGGTTTCGAGTATCAGACTTGCGAAAATGTTGATGGTTTCTCAACCATTCCTTAACTTCAAACTCCCATATCTCGCGAACGGAATGACGAACTCGAGAAATTCCTGTTGCATCTGAAAGTGGAAACTCGCCCGATTACAAAGGTATCTGCATTTTCCCCTAGGCCTTTGTAGTTATTGGTTTCGAGTATCAGAATTGCGAAAATTTTGATGGTTGCCCAACCATTCCTTAAATTCAAACTCCCATATCTCGCGAACGGATTGACGAACTCGAGAAATTCCTGTTGCATCTGAAAGTGGTAACTCGCCCGATTACAAAGGTATGAGTATTTTGCTCCTAGGCCTTTGTAGTTATTGGTTTCGAGTATCAGACTTGCGAAAATTTTGATGGTTTCTCAACCATTCCTTAATTTCAAACTCCCATATCTCGCGAACGGAATGACGAACTCGAGAAATTCCTGTTGCATCTGAACGTAGGAACCCGCCCGATTACAATGGTGTGTGTACGTTTCCCCTAGGCCATTCCAGTTATTGGTTTCGAGTATCAGACTTGCGAAAATTTTGATGGTTCCTCAACCATTCTTTAACTTCAAACTCCCATATCTCGCGAACTGATTGACGAACTCGAGAAATTCCTGTTGCATCTAAAAGTAGGAACTCGCCCGATTACAATGGTGTGTGTACTTTTCCCCTAGGCCATTCCAGTTATTGGTTTCGAGTATCAGACCACCGAAAATTTTGATGGTTTCTCAAGCATTCCTTAACTTCATTCTCCCATTTCTCGCGAACGGATTGACGAACTCGAGAAATTCCTGTTGCATCTTAAAGTAGAAACTCGCCCGATTACAAAGATATGTGTGTTTTTCCCCTAGGCCTTTGTAGTTATTGGTTTCGAGTATCAGACTTGCGAAAATTTTGAGGGTTTCCCAACCATTCCTCAACTTCAAACTCCCATATCTCCCGAACGGATTGACGAACTCGAGAAATTCCTGTTGCATCTGAAAGTAGAAACATGCCGGATTACAATTGTGTGTGTACTTTTCCCCTAGGCCATTCCAGTTATTGGTTTCGAGTATCAGACTTGCGAAAATTTTGAGGGTTTCCCAACCATTCCTTAACTTCAAACTCCCATATCTCGCGAACGGATTGACGAACTCAAGAAATTCCTGTTGCATCTGATAGTGGAAACTCGCCCGATTACAAAGGAGTGTGCATTTTTCCACTGGGCCTTTGTAGTTATTGCTTTCGAGTATCAGACTTGCGAAAATTTTGATGGTTTCTCAAGCAATCCTTAACTTCAAACTCCCATATCTCGCGAACGGATTGACGAACTCTAGAAATTCCTGTTGCGTCTGAAAGTGGAAACTCGCCCGATTACAAAGGTATGTGCATTTTTCCCCTAGGCCTTTGTAGTTATTGGTTTCGAGTATCAGACTTGCGAAAATTTTGATAGTTTCTCAACCATTCCTTAACTTCAGACTCCCATATCTCGCGAACGGATTGACGAACTCGAGAAATTCCTGTTGCATCTGAAATTAGAAACTCGCCCGATTACAAAGATATGTGTGTTTTTCCCCTAGGCCTAAGTAGTTATTGGTTTCGAGTATCAGACTTGCGAAAATTTTGATGGTTTCTCAACCATTCCTTAACTTCAAACTCCCATATCTCGCGAACGGATTGACGAACTCGAGAAATTCCTGTTGCATCTGAAAGTAGAGACTCGCCCGATTAGAATGGTGTGTGCATTTTCCCCTAGGCCTTTGTAGTTATTGGTTTCGAGTATCAGACTTTCGAAAATTTTGATGGTTTCTCAAGCATTCCTTAAGTTCAAACTCCCATATCTCGCCAACGGATTGACGAACTCGCTAAATTCCTGTTGCATCTGAAAGTGGAAAATCGCCCGATTACAAAGGTATGTGTATTTTCCCCCTAGGCCATTGTAGTTATTGGTTTCGAGTATCAGGCTTGCGAAAATTTTGACAGTTTCTCAACCATGCCTTAAATTCAAACTCCCATTTCTCGCGAACGGATTGACGAACTCGAGAAATTCCTGTTGCATCTGAAAGTGGTAACTCGCCCGATTACAAAGGTATGTGTGTTTTTCTCCTAGGCCTAAGTAGTTATTGGTTTCGAGTATCAGACTTGCGAAAATTTTGAGGGTTTCCCGACCATTCCTTAACTTCAAACTCCCATATCTCGCGAACGGATTGACGAACTCGAGAAATTCCTGTTGCATCTGAAAGTAGAAACATGCCGGATTACAATTGTGTGTGTACTTTTCCCCTAGGCCATTCCAGTTATTGGTTTCGAGTATCAGACTTGCGAAAATGTTGATGGTTTCTCAACCATTCCTTAACTTCAAACTCCCATATCTCGCGAACGGAATGACGAACTCGAGAAATTCCTGTTGCATCTGAAAGTGGAAACTCGCCCGATTACAAAGGTATCTGCATTTTCCCCTAGGCCTTTGTAGTTATTGGTTTCGAGTATCAGAATTGCGAAAATTTTGATGGTTGCCCAACCATTCCTTAAATTCAAACTCCCATATCTCGCGAACGGATTGACGAACTCGAGAAATTCCTGTTGCATCTGAAAGTGGTAACTCGCCCGATTACAAAGGTATGAGTATTTTGCTCCTAGGCCTTTGTAGTTATTGGTTTCGAGTATCAGACTTGCGAAAATTTTGATGGTTTCTCAACCATTCCTTAATTTCAAACTCCCATATCTCGCGAACGGAATGACGAACTCGAGAAATTCCTGTTGCATCTGAACGTAGGAACCCGCCCGATTACAATGGTGTGTGTACGTTTCCCCTAGGCCATTCCAGTTATTGGTTTCGAGTATCAGACTTGCGAAAATTTTGATGGTTCCTCAACCATTCTTTAACTTCAAACTCCCATATCTCGCGAACTGATTGACGAACTCGAGAAATTCCTGTTGCATCTAAAAGTAGGAACTCGCCCGATTACAATGGTGTGTGTACTTTTCCCCTAGGCCATTCCAGTTATTGGTTTCGAGTATCAGACCACCGAAAATTTTGATGGTTTCTCAAGCATTCCTTAACTTCATTCTCCCATTTCTCGCGAACGGATTGACGAACTCGAGAAATTCCTGTTGCATCTTAAAGTAGAAACTCGCCCGATTACAAAGATATGTGTGTTTTTCCCCTAGGCCTTTGTAGTTATTGGTTTCGAGTATCAGACTTGCGAAAATTTTGAGGGTTTCCCAACCATTCCTCAACTTCAAACTCCCATATCTCCCGAACGGATTGACGAACTCGAGAAATTCCTGTTGCATCTGAAATTAGAGACTCGCCCTATTAGAATGGTGTGTGTACTTTTCCCCTAGGCCATTCCAGTTATTCGTTTCTAGCATCAGAATTGCGAAAATTTCGATGGTTTCTCAACCATTCCTTAACTTCAAACTCCCATATCTCGTGAACGGATTGACGAACTCGAGAAATTCCTGTTGCATCTGAAAGTGGAAACTCGCCCGATTACAAGGGTATGTGTATTTTTCCCCTAGGCCATTCCAGTTATTGGTTTCGAGTATCAGACTTGCGAAAATGTTGATGGTTTCTCAACCATTCCTTAACTTCATTCTCCCATTTCTCGCGAACGGATTGACGAACTCGAGAAATTCCTGTTGCATCTTAAAGTAGAAACTCGCCCGATTACAAAGATATGTGTGTTTTTCACCTAGGCCTTTGTAATTATTGGTTTCGAGTATCAGACTTGCGAAAATTTTGATGGTTTCTCAACCATTCCTTAACTTCAAACTCCCATGTCTCGCGAACGGAATGACGAACTCGAGAAATTCCTGTTGCATCTGAAAGTGTATACTCGCCCGATTACAAAGGTATGTGCATTTTTCCCCTAGGCCTTTGTAGTTATTGGTTTCGAGTATCAGACTTGCGAAAATTTTGAGGGTTTCCCAACCATTCCTTAACTTCAAACTCCCATATCTCGCGACCGGGATGACGAACTCGAGAAATTCCTGTTGCATCTGAAAGTGTATACTCGCCCGATTACAACGGTATGTGTACTTTTCCCCTAGGCCTTTGTGGTTATTGGTTTCGAGTATCAGACTTGCGAAAATTTTGATGGTTTCTCAACCTATCCTTAATTTCAAACTCCCATATATAACGAACGGATTGACGAACTCGAGAAATTCCTGTTGCATCTGAAAGCAGAAACTCGCCCGATTACAATGGTGTGTGCACTTTTCTCCTAGGTCATTCCAGTTATTGCTTTGGAGTATCAGACCAGCGAAGATTTTGATGGTTTCTCAAGCATTCCTTAACTTCAAACTCCCATATCTCGCGAACGGAATGACGAACTCGAGAAATTCCTGCTGCATCTGAAAGTGGAAACTCGCCCGATTACAAAGGTATGTGCATTTTTCCCCTAGGCCTTTGTAGTTATTGGTTTCGAGTATCAGACTTGCGAAAATTTTTATGGTTTCTCAACCATTCCTTAACTTCAAACTCCCATGTCTCGCGAACGGAATGACGAACTCGAGAAATTCCTGTTGCATCTGACAGTAGAAACATGCCCGATTACAATGGTCTGTGTACTTTTCCCCTAGGCCATTCCAGTTATTGGTTTCGAGTATCAGACTTGCGAAAATGTTGATGGTTTCTCAACCATTCCTTAACTTCATTCTCCCATTTCTCGCGAACGGATTGACGAACTCGAGAAATTCCTGTTGCATCTTAAAGTAGAAACTCGCCCGATTACAAAGATATGTGTGTTTTTCACCTAGGCCTTTGTAATTATTGAATTCGGGTATCAGACTTGCGAAAATTTTGATAGTTTCTCAACCATTCCTTAACGTCAAACTCCCATATCTCGCGAACGGATTGACGAACTCGAGAAGTTCCTGTTGCATCTGAAATTAGAAACTCGCCCGATTAGAAAGATATGTGTGTTTTTCCCCTAGGCCTTTGTAGTTATTGGTTTCGAGTATCAGACTTGCGAAAATTTTGAGGGTTTCCCAACCATTCCTTAAATTCAAACTCCCATATCTCCCGAACGGATTGACGAACTCGAGAAATTCCTGTTGCATCTGAAAGTAGAGACTCGCCCTATTAGAATGGTGTGTGTACTGTTCCCCTAGGCCATTCCAGTTATTCGTTTCTAGCTTCAGAATTGCGAAAATTTCGATGGCTTCTCAACCATTCCTTAGCTTCAAACTCCCATATCTCGTGAACGGATTGACGAACTCGAGAAATTCCTGTTGCATCTGAAAGTGGAAACTCGCCCGATTACAACGGTATGTGTATTTTTCCCTTAGGCCTTTGTAGTTATTGGTTTCGAGTATCAGACTTGCGAAAATTTTGATGGTTTCTCAACCATTCCTTAACTTCAAACTCCCATGTCTCGCGAACGGAATGACGAACTCGAGAAATTCCTGTTGCCTCTAAAAGTAGGAACCCGCCCGATTACAATGGTGTGTGTACTTTTCCCCTAGGCCATTCCAGTTATTGGTTTCGAGTATCAGACCACCGAAAATTTTGATGGTTTCTCAAACATTCCTTAAATTCAAACTCCGATGTCTCGCGAACGGAATGACGAACTCGAGAAATTCCTGTTGCATCTGAAAGTAGAAACTCGCCCGATTACAAGATATGTGTGTTTTTCCCCTAGGCCTTTCCAGTTATTGGTTTCGAGTATCAGACTTGCGAAAATTTTGATGGTTTCTCAACCATTCCTTAACTTCAAACTACCATATCTCGCGAACGGATTGACGAACTCGAGAAATTCCTGTTGCATCTGAAAGTGGAAACTCGCCCGATTACAACGGTATGTGTGTTTTTCCCCTAGGCCTAAGTAGTTATTGGTTTCGAGTATCAGACTTGCGAAAATTTTGAGGGTTTCCCGACCATTCCTTAACTTCAAACTCCCATATCTCGCGAACGGATTGACGAACTCAAGAAATTCCTGTTGCATCTGATAGTGGAAACTCGCCCGATTACAAAGGAGTGTGCATTTTTCCACTGGGCCTTTGTAGTTATTGCTTTCGAGTATCAGAGTTGCGAAAATTTTGATGGTTTCTCAAGCAATCCTTAACTTCAAACTCCCATATCTCGCGAACGGATTGACGAACTCTAGAAATTCCTGTTGCGTCTGAAAGTGGAAACTCGCCCGATTACAAAGGTATGTGCATTTTTCCCCTAGGCCTTTGTAGTTATTGGTTTCGAGTATCAGACTTGCGAAAATTTTGATAGTTTCTCAACCATTCCTTAACTTCAGACTCCCATATCTCGCGAACGGATTGACGAACTCGAGAAATTCCTGTTGCATCTGAAATTAGAAACTCGCCCGATTACAAAGATATGTATGTTTTTCCCCTAGGCCTAAGTAGTTATTGGTTTCGAGTATCAGACTTGCGAAAATTTTGATGGTTTCTCAACCATTCCTTCACTTCAAACTCCCATATCTCGCGAACGGATTGACGAACTCGAGAAATTCCTGTTGCATCTGAAAGTAGAGACTCGCCCGATTAGAATGGTGTGTGCATTTTTCCCCTAGGCCTTTGTAGTTATTGGTTTCGAGTATCAGACTTTCGAAAATTTTGATGGTTTCTCAAGCATTCCTTAAGTTCAAACTCCCATATCTCGCCAACGGATTGACGAACTCGCTAAATTCCTGTTGCATCTGAAAGTGGAAAATCGCCCGATTACAAAGGTATGTGTATTTTCCCCCTAGGCCATTGTAGTTATTGGTTTCGAGTATCAGGCTTGCGAAAATTTTGACAGTTTCTCAATCATGCCTTAAATTCAAACTCCCATTTCTCGCGAACGGATTGACGAACTCGAGAAATTCCTGTTGCATCTGAAAGTGGTAACTCGCCCGATTACAAAGGTATGTGTGTTTTTCCCCTAGGCCTAAGTAGTTATTGGTTTCGAGTATCAGACTTGCGAAAATTTTGAGGGTTTCCCGACCATTCCTTAACTTCAAACTCCCATATCTCGCGAACGGATTGACGAACTCGAGAAATTCCTGTTGCATCTGAAAGTAGAAACATGCCGGATTACAATTGTGTGTGTACTTTTCCCCTAGGCCATTCCAGTTATTGGTTTCGAGTATCAGACTTGCGAAAATGTTGATGGTTTCTCAACCATTCCTTAACTTCAAACTCCCATATCTCGCGAACGGAATGACGAACTCGAGAAATTCCTGTTGCATCTGAAAGTGGAAACTCGCCCGATTACAAAGGTATCTGCATTTTCCCCTAGGCCTTTGTAGTTATTGGTTTCGAGTATCAGAATTGCGAAAATTTTGATGGTTGCCCAACCATTCCTTAAATTCAAACTCCCATATCTCGCGAACGGATTGACGAACTCGAGAAATTCCTGTTGCATCTGAAAGTGGTAACTCGCCCGATTACAAAGGTATGAGTATTTTGCTCCTAGGCCTTTGTAGTTATTGGTTTCGAGTATCAGACTTGCGAAAATTTTGATGGTTTCTCAACCATTCCTTAATTTCAAACTCCCATATCTCGCGAACGGAATGACGAACTCGAGAAATTCCTGTTGCATCTGAACGTAGGAACCCGCCCGATTACAATGGTGTGTGTACGTTTCCCCTAGGCCATTCCAGTTATTGGTTTCGAGTATCAGACTTGCGAAAATTTTGATGGTTCCTCAACCATTCTTTAACTTCAAACTCCCATATCTCGCGAACTGATTGACGAACTCGAGAAATTCCTGTTGCATCTGAAAGTAGGAACTCGCCCGATTACAATGGTGTGTGTACTTTTCCCCTAGGCCATTCCAGTTATTGGTTTCGAGTATCAGACCACCGAAAATTTTGATGGTTTCTCAAGCATTCCTTAACTTCATTCTCCCATTTCTCGCGAACGGATTGACGAACTCGAGAAATTCCTGTTGCATCTTAAAGTAGAAACTCGCCCGATTACAAAGATATGTGTGTTTTTCCCCTAGGCCTTTGTAGTTATTGGTTTCGAGTATCAGACTTGCGAAAATTTTGAGGGTTTCCCAACCATTCCTCAACTTCAAACTCCCATATCTCCCGAACGGATTGACGAACTCGAGAAATTCCTGTTGCATCTGAAATTAGAGACTCGCCCTATTAGAATGGTGTGTGTACTTTTCCCCTAGGCCATTCCAGTTATTCGTTTCTAGCATCAGAATTGCGAAAATTTCGATGGTTTCTCAACCATTCCTTAACTTCAAACTCCCATATCTCGTGAACGGATTGACGAACTCGAGAAATTCCTGTTGCATCTGAAAGTGGAAACTCGCCCGATTACAAGGGTATGTGTATTTTTCCCCTAGGCCATTCCAGTTATTGGTTTCGAGTATCAGACTTGCGAAAATGTTGATGGTTTCTCAACCATTCCTTAACTTCATTCTCCCATTTCTCGCGAACGGATTGACGAACTCGAGAAATTCCTGTTGCATCTTAAAGTAGAAACTCGCCCGATTACAAAGATATGTGTGTTTTTCACCTAGGCCTTTGTAATTATTGGTTTCGAGTATCAGACTTGCGAAAATTTTGATGGTTTCTCAACCATTCCTTAACTTCAAACTCCCATGTCTCGCGAACGGAATGACGAACTCGAGAAATTCCTGTTGCATCTGAAAGTGTATACTCGCCCGATTACAAAGGTATGTGCATTTTTCCCCTAGGCCTTTGTAGTTATTGGTTTCGAGTATCAGACTTGCGAAAATTTTGAGGGTTTCCCAACCATTCCTTAACTTCAAACTCCCATATCTCGCGACCGGGATGACGAACTCGAGAAATTCCTGTTGCATCTGAAAGTGTATACTCGCCCGATTACAACGGTATGTGTACTTTTCCCCTAGGCCTTTGTGGTTATTGGTTTCGAGTATCAGACTTGCGAAAATTTTGATGGTTTCTCAACCTATCCTTAATTTCAAACTCCCATATATAACGAACGGATTGACGAACTCGAGAAATTCCTGTTGCATCTGAAAGCAGAAACTCGCCCGATTACAATGGTGTGTGCACTTTTCTCCTAGGTCATTCCAGTTATTGCTTTGGAGTATCAGACCAGCGAAGATTTTGATGGTTTCTCAAGCATTCCTTAACTTCAAACTCCCATATCTCGCGAACGGAATGACGAACTCGAGAAATTCCTGCTGCATCTGAAAGTGGAAACTCGCCCGATTACAAAGGTATGTGCATTTTTCCCCTAGGCCTTTGTAGTTATTGGTTTCGAGTATCAGACTTGCGAAAATTTTTATGGTTTCTCAACCATTCCTTAACTTCAAACTCCCATGTCTCGCGAACGGAATGACGAACTCGAGAAATTCCTGTTGCATCTGACAGTAGAAACATGCCCGATTACAATGGTCTGTGTACTTTTCCCCTAGGCCATTCCAGTTATTGGTTTCGAGTATCAGACTTGCGAAAATGTTGATGGTTTCTCAACCATTCCTTAACTTCATTCTCCCATTTCTCGCGAACGGATTGACGAACTCGAGAAATTCCTGTTGCATCTTAAAGTAGAAACTCGCCCGATTACAAAGATATGTGTGTTTTTCACCTAGGCCTTTGTAATTATTGAATTCGGGTATCAGACTTGCGAAAATTTTGATAGTTTCTCAACCATTCCTTAACGTCAAACTCCCATATCTCGCGAACGGATTGACGAACTCGAGAAGTTCCTGTTGCATCTGAAATTAGAAACTCGCCCGATTAGAAAGATATGTGTGTTTTTCCCCTAGGCCTTTGTAGTTATTGGTTTCGAGTATCAGACTTGCGAAAATTTTGAGGGTTTCCCAACCATTCCTTAAATTCCAACTCCCATATCTCCCGAACGGATTGACGAACTCGAGAAATTCCTGTTGCATCTGAAAGTAGAGACTCGCCCTATTAGAATGGTGTGTGTACTGTTCCCCTAGGCCATTCCAGTTATTCGTTTCTAGCTTCAGAATTGCGAAAATTTCGATGGCTTCTCAACCATTCCTTAGCTTCAAACTCCCATATCTCGTGAACGGATTGACGAACTCGAGAAATTCCTGTTGCATCTGAAAGTGGAAACTCGCCCGATTACAACGGTATGTGTATTTTTCCCTTAGGCCTTTGTAGTTATTGGTTTCGAGTATCAGACTTGCGAAAATTTTGATGGTTTCTCAACCATTCCTTAACTTCAAACTCCCATGTCTCGCGAACGGAATGACGAACTCGAGAAATTCCTGTTGCCTCTAAAAGTAGGAACCCGCCCGATTACAATGGTGTGTGTACTTTTCCCCTAGGCCATTCCAGTTATTGGTTTCGAGTATCAGACCACCGAAAATTTTGATGGTTTCTCAAACATTCCTTAAATTCAAACTCCCATATCTCGCGAACGGATTGACGAACTCTCGAAATTCCTGTTGCATCTGAAAGTAGAAACACCCCCGATTACAAAGATATGTGTGTTTTTCCCCTAGGCATTTGTAGTTATTGGTTTCGAGTATCAGACTTGCGAAAATTTTGATCGTTCCACAACCATTCCTTAAATTCAAACTCCCATATCTCGCGAACGGATTGACGAACTCGAGAAATTCCTGTTGCATCTTAAAGTAGAAACTCGCCCGATTACAAAGATATGTGTGTTTTTCACCTAGGCCTTTGTAATTATTGGTTTCGAGTATCAGACTTGCGAAAATTTTGATGGTTTCTCAACCATTCCTTAACTTCAAACTCCCATGTCTCGCGAACGGAATGACGAACTCGAGAAATTCCTGTTGCATCTGAAAGTGTATACTCGCCCGTTTACAAAGGTATGTGCATTTTTCCCCTAGGCCTTTGTAGATATTGGTTTCGAGTATCAGACTTGCGAAAATTTTGATGGTTTCTCAACCATTCCTTAACTTCAAACTCCCATGTCTCGCGAACGGAATGACGAACTCGAGAAATTCCTGTTGCCTCTAAAAGTAGGAACCCGCCCGATTACAATGGTGTGTGTACTTTTCCCCTAGGCCATTCCAGTTATTGGTTTCGAGTATCAGACTTGCGAAAATGTTGATGGTTTCTCAACCATTCCTTAACTTCATTCTCCCATTTCTCGCGAACGGATTGACGAACTCGAGAAATTCCTGTTGCATCTTAAAGTAAAAACTCGCCCGATTACAAAGATATGTGTGTTTTTCACCTAGGCCTTTGTAATTATTGGTTTCGAGTATCAGACTTGCGAAAATTTTGATGGTTTCTCAACCATTCCTTAACTTCAAACTCCCATGTCTCGCGAACGGAATGACGAACTCGAGAAATTCCTGTTGCATCTGAAACTGTATACTCGCCCGTTTACAAAGGTATGTGCATTTTTCCCCTAGGCCTTTGTAGTTATTGGTTTCGAGTATCAGACTTGCGAAAATTTTGAGGGTTTCCCAACCATTCCTTAACTTCAAACTCCCATATCTCGCGAACGGGATGACGAACTCGAGAAATTCCTGTTGCATCTGAAAGTGTATACTCGCCCGATTACAACGGTATGTGTATTTTTCCCCTAGGCCTTTGTAGTTATTGGTTTCGAGTATCAGACTTGCGAAAATTTTGATGGTTTCTCAACCTATCCTTAATTTCAAACTCCCATATATAACGAACGGATTGACGAACTCGAGAAATTCCTGTTGCATCTGAAAGCAGAAACTCGCCCGATTACAATGGTGTGTGCACTTTTCTCCTAGGTCATTCCAGTTATTGCTTTCGAGTATCAGACCAGCGAAAATTTTGATGGTTTCTCAAGCATTCCTTAACTTCAAACTCCCATATCTCGCGAACGGAATGACGAACTCGAGAAATTCCTGCTGCATCTGAAAGTGGAAACTCGCCCGATTACAAAGGTATGTGCATTTTTCCCCTAGGCCTTTGTAGTTATTGGTTTCGAGTATCAGACTTGCGAAAATTTTTATGGTTTCTCAACCATTCCTTAACTTCAAGCTCCCATGTCTCGCGAACGGAATGACGAACTCGAGAAATTCCTGTTGCATCTGAAAGTGTATACTCGCCCGATTACAAAGGTATGTGCATTTTTCCCCTAGGCCTCTGTAGTTATTGGTTTCGGGTATCAGACTTGCGAAAATTTTGGTGGTTTCTCAAGCATTCCTTAACCTCAAACTCCCATATCTCGCGAACGGATTGACGAACTCGAGAAATTCCTGTTGCATCTGAAAGCAGAAACTCGCACGATTACAAGCGTGTGTGTACTTTTCCCCTAGGCCATTCCAGTTATTGGTTTCGAGTATCAGAATTGCGAAAATTTTGATGGTTTCTCAACCATTCCTTAACTTCAAACTCCGATGTCTCGCGAACGGAATGACGACCTCGAGAAATTCCTGTTGCATCTGAAAGTAGAAACTCGCCCGATTACAAGATATGTGTGTTTTTCCCCTTGGCCTTTCTAGTTATTGGTTTCGAGTATCAGACTTGCGAAAATTTTGATGGTTTCTCAACCATTCCTTAACTTCAAACTACCATATCTCGCGAACGGATTGACGAACTCGAGAAATTCCTGTTGCACCTGAAAGTGGAAACTCGCCCGATTACAACGGTATGTGTATTTTTCCCCTAGGCCTTTGTAGTTATTGGTTTCGAGTATCAGACTTGCGAAAATTTTGAGGGTTTCCCAACCATTCCTTAACTTCAAACTCCCATATCTCGCGAACGGATTGACGAACTCAAGAAATTCCTGTTGCATCTGATAGTGGAAACTCGCCCGATTACAAAGGAGTGTGCATTTTTCCACTGGGCCTTTGTAGTTATTGCTTTCGAGTATCAGACTTGCGAAAATTTTGATGGTTTCTCAAGCAATCCTTAACTTCAAACTCCCATATCTCGCGAACGGATTGACGAACTCTAGAAATTCCTGTTGCGTCTGAAAGTGGAAACTCGCCCGATTACAAAGGTATGTGCATTTTTCCCCTAGGCCTTTGTAGTTATTGGTTTCGAGTATCAGACTTGCGAAAATTTTGATAGTTTCTCAACCATTCCTTAACTTCAGACTCCCATATCTCGCGAACGGATTGACGAACTCGAGAAATTCCTGTTGCATCTGAAATTAGAAACTCGCCCGATTACAAAGATATGTGTGTTTTTCCCCTAGGCCTAAGTAGTTATGGGTTTCGAGTATCAGACTTGCGAAAATTTTGATGGTTTCTCAACCATTCCTTAACTTCAAACTCCCATATCTCGCGAACGGATTGACGAACTCGAGAAATTCCTGTTGCATCTGAAAGTAGAGACTCGCCCGATTAGAATGGTGTGTGCATTTTTCCCCTAGGCCTTTGTAGTTATTGGTTTCGAGTATCAGACTTTCGAAAATTTTGATGGTTTCTCAAGCATTCCTTAAGTTCAAACTCCCATATCTCGCCAACGGATTGACGAACTCGCTAAATTCCTGTTGCATCTGAAAGTGGAAAATCGCCCGATTACAAAGGTATGTGTATTTTCCCCCTAGGCCATTGTAGTTATTGGTTTCGAGTATCAAGCTTGCGAAAATTTTGACAGTTTCTCAACCATGCCTTAAATTCAAACTCCCATTTCTCGCGAACGGATTGACGAACTCGAGAAATTCCTGTTGCATCTGAAAGTGGTAACTCGCCCGATTACAAAGGTATGTGTGTTTTTCCCCTAGGCCTAAGTAGTTATTGGTTTCGAGTATCAGACTTGCGAAAATTTTGAGGGTTTCCCGACCATTCCTTAACTTCAAACTCCCATATCTCGCGAACGGATTGACGAACTCGAGAAATTCCTGTTGCATCTGAAAGTAGAAACATGCCGGATTACAATTCTGTGTGTACTTTCCCCTAGGCCATTCCAGTTATTGGTTTCGAGTATCAGACTTGCGAAAATGTTGATGGTTTCTCAACCATTCCTTAACTTCAAACTCCCATATCTCGCGAACGGAATGACGGACTCGAGAAATTCCTGTTGCATCTGAAAGTGGAAACTCGCCCGATTACAAAGGTATCTGCATTTTCCCCTAGGCCTTTGTAGTTATTGGTTTCGAGTATCAGAATTGCGAAAATTTTGATGGTTGCCCAACCATTCCTTAAATTCAAACTCCCATATCTCGCGAACGGATTGACGAACTCGAGAAATTCCTGTTGCATCTGAAAGTGGTAACTCGCCCGATTACAAAGGTATGAGTATTTTGCTCCTAGGCCTTTGTAGTTATTGGTTTCGAGTATCAGACTTGCGAAAATTTTGATGGTTTCTCAACCATTCCTTAATTTCAAACTCCCATATCTCGCGAACGGAATGACGAACTCGAGAAATTCCTGTTGCATCTGAACGTAGGAACCCGCCCGATTACAATGGTGTGTGTACGTTTCCCCTAGGCCATTCCAGTTATTGGTTTCGAGTATCAGACTTGCGAAAATTATGATGGTTCCTCAACCATTCTTTAACTTCAAACTCCTATATCTCGCGAACTGATTGACGAACTCGAGAAATTCCTGTTGCATCTAAAAGTAGGAACTCGCCCGATTACAATGGTGTGTGTACTTTTCCCCTAGGCCATTCCAGTTATTGGTTTCGAGTATCAGACCACCGAAAATTTTGATGGTTTCTCAAGCATTCCTTAACTTCATTCTCCCATTTCTCGCGAACGGATTGACGAACTCGAGAAATTCCTGTTGCATCTTAAAGTAGAAACTCGCCCGATTACAAAGATATGTGTGTTTTTCCCCTAGGCCTTTGTAGTTATTGGTTTCGAGTATCAGACTTGCGAAAATTTTGAGGGTTTCCCAACCATTCCTCAACTTCAAACTCCCATATCTCCCGAACGGATTGACGAACTCGAGAAATTCCTGTTGCATCTGAAATTAGAGACTCGCCCTATTAGAATGGTGCGTGTACTTTTCCCCTAGGCCATTCCAGTTATTCGTTTCTAGCATCAGAATTGCGAAAATTTCGATGGTTTCTCAACCATTCCTTAACTTCAAACTCCCATATCTCGTGAACGGATTGACGAACTCGAGAAATTCCTGTTGCATCTGAAAGTGGAAACTCGCCCGATTACAAGGGTATGTGTATTTTTCCCCTAGGCCATTCCAGTTATTGGTTTCGAGTATCAGACTTGCGAAAATGTTGATGGTTTCTCAACCATTCCTTAACTTCATTCTCCCATTTCTCGCGAACGGATTGACGAACTCGAGAAATTCCTGTTGCATCTTAAAGTAGAAACTCGCCCGATTACAAAGATGTGTGTTTTTCACCTAGGCCTTTGTAATTATTGGTTTCGAGTATCAGACTTGCGAAAATTTTGATGGTTTCTCAACCATTCCTTAACTTCAAACTCCCATGTCTCGCGAACGGAATGACGAACTCGAGAAATTCCTGTTGCATCTGAAAGTGTATACTCGCCCGATTACAAAGGTATGTGCATTTTTCCCCTAGGCCTTTGTAGTTATTGGTTTCGAGTATCAGACTTGCGAAAATTTTGAGGGTTTCCCAACCATTCCTTAACTTCAAACTCCCATATCTCGCGAACGGATTGACAAACTCAAGAAATTCCTGTTGCATCTGATAGTGGAAACTCGCCCGATTACAAAGAAGTGTGCATTTTTCCACTGGGCCTTTGTAGTTATTGCTTTCGAGTACCAGACTTGCGAAAATTTTGATGGTTTCTCAAGCAATCCTTAACTTCAAACTCCCATATCTCGCGAACGGATTGACGAACTCTAGAAATTCCTGTTGCGTCTGAAAGTGGAAACTCGCCCGATTACAAAGGTATGTGCATTTTTCACCTAGGCCTTTGTAGTTATTGGTTTCGAGTATCAGACTTGCGAAAATTTTGATAGTTCCTCAACCATTCCTTAACTTCAGACTCCCATATCTCGCGAACGGATTGACGAACTCGAGAAATTCTTGTTGCATCTGAAATTAGAAACTCGCCCGATTACAAAGATATGTGTGTTTTTCCCCTAGGCCTAAGTAGTTATTGGTTTCGAGTATCAGACTTGCGAAAATTTTGATGGTTTCTCAACCATTCCTTAACTTCAAACTCCCATATCTCGCGAACGGATTGACGAACTCGAGAAATTCCTGTTGCATCTGAAAGTAGAGACTCGCCCGATTAGAATGGTGTGTGCATTTTTCCCCTAGGCCTTTGTAGTTATTGGTTTCGAGTATCAGACTTTCGAAAATTTTGATGGTTTCTCAAGCATTCCTTAAGTTCAAACTCCCATATCTCGCCAACGGATTGACGAACTCGCTAAATTCCTGTTGCATCTGAAAGTGGAAAATCGCCCGATTACAAAGGTATGTGTATTTTCCCCCTAGGCCATTGTAGTTATTGGTTTCGGGTATCAGGCTTGCGAAATTTTGACAGTTTCTCAACCATGCCTTAAATTCAAACTCCCATTTCTCGCGAACGGATTGACGAACTCGAGAAATTCCTGTTGCATCTGAAAGTGGTAACTCGCCCGATTACAAAGGTATGTGTGTTTTTCCCCTAGGCCTTTGTAGTTATTGGTTTCGAGTATCAGACTTGCGAAACTATGATGGTTTCCAAACCATTCCTTCACTTCAAACTCCTATATCTCGCGCACGGACTGAGGAAAACGAGAAATTCCTGTTGCATCTGAAACTAGAAACTCGCCCGATTACAGTGGTGTGTCTACTTTCCCCCGAGGCCATTCCAGTTATTGGTTTCGTGTATCAGACTTGCGAAATTTTTGATTGTTTCTCAACCATTCCTTAACTTCAAACTCCCATGTCTCGCGAACCGGTTGAAGAACTCGAGATATTACTGTTGCATCTGAAAGTTGAAACTCGCCCGATTACAACGGTATGTGTATTTTTGCTCTAGACCATAGTAGTTATTGGTTTCGAGTATCAGACTTCCGAAAACATTGATGGTTTCTCAACCATTCCTTAACTTCAAACTCCCATATCTCGCGAACGGATTGACGAACTCGAGAAATTCCGGTTGCATCTGAAAGTAGAAACTCGCCCGATTACAATGGTGTCTGTGCTTTTCCCATAGGCCATTCCAGTTATTCGTTTCTAGCATCAGACTTGCGAAAATTTTGATGGTTTCTCAACCATTCCTTAACTTCAAGCTCCCGTATCTCGCGAACGGATTGACGAACTCGAGAAATTCCTGTTGCGTCTGAAAGTAGAAACTGGCCCGATTACAATGGTGTGTGTACTTTTCCCCTAGGCCATTGCAGTTATTGGTTTCGTGTATCAGACTTGCGAAATATTTGATTGTTTCTCAACCATTCCTTAACTTCAAACGCCCATATCTCGCGAACGGATTGACGAACTCGAGAAATTCCTATTGCATCTGAAGGCACAAACTCGCCCGATTACAATGGTGTGTGTACTTTTCCCCTAGGCCATTGGAGTTATTGGTTTCGTGTATCAGACTTGCGAAATTTTTGATTGTTTCTCAACCATTCCTTAACTTCAAACGCCCATATCTCGCGAACGGATTGACGAACTCGAGAAATTCCTATTGCATCTGAAGGCACAAACTCGCCCGATTACAATGGTGTGTGTACTTTTCCCCTAGGCCATTGGAGTTATTGGTTTCGTGTATCAGACTTGCGAAATTTTTGATTGTTTCTCAACCATTCCTTAACTTCAAACTCCCATATCTCGCGAACCGGTTGAAGAACTCGAGAAATTCGTGTTGCATCTGAAAGTTGAAACTCGCCAGATTACAACGGTAGGTGTATTTTTCCCCTAGGCCTTTGTAGTTATTGGTTTCGAGTATCAGACTTGCGAAACTATGATGGTTCCCAAACCATTCCTTCACTTCAAACTCCTATATCTCGAGAACGACTGAGGAAATCGAGAAATTCCTGTTGCTTCTGAAACTAGAAACTCGCCCGATTACAATGGTGTGCGTACTTTTCCCCTAGGCCATTCCTATTATTGGTTTCGAGTATCAGACTTGCTAAAATTTTGATGGTTTCTCAACCATTCCTTAGCTTCAAACTCCCATGTCTCGCGAACGGATTGACGAACTCGAGAAATTCCTGTTGCGTCTGAAAGTAGAAACTCGCCCGATTACAATGGTGTGTGAACTTTTCCCCTAGGCCATTCCAGTTATTGGTTTCGTGTATCAGACTTGCGAAATATTTGATTGTTTCTCAACCATTCCTTAACTTCAAACTCCCATATCTCGCGAACCGGTGGAAGGACTCGAGAAATTCGTGTTGCATCTGAAAGTTGAAACTCGCCAGATTACAATGGTATGTGTACTTTACCCTAGGCCATTCCAGTTATTCGTCTCTAGCATCATAATTGCGAAAATTTTGATGGTTTCTGAACCATCTCTTAATTCCAAACTCCGATACTTCGCGGACGGATTGACGAATCCGAAAAGTTTCTGTTGCATCTGAAAGTAGAACACTACCGATTACAACGGTATATGTATTTTTCCCCTAGGCCATTGTAGTTATTGGTTTCGAGTATCAGACTTGCGAAACTATGATGGTTTCTCAACCATTCCTTCACTTCAAACTCCTATATCTCGCGCACGGACTGAGGAAAACGAGAAATTCCTGTTGCATCTGAAACTAGAAACTCGCCCGATTACAGTGGTGTGTCTACTTTTCCCCGAGGCCATTCCAGTTATTGGTTTCGTGTATCAGACTTGCGAAATTTTTGATTGTTTCTCAACCATTCCTTAACTTCAAACTCCCATGTCTCGCGAACCGGTTGAAGAACTCGAGATATTCCTGTTGCATCTGAAAGTTGAAACTCGCCCGATTACAACGGTATGTGTATTTTTGCTCTAGACCATAGTAGTTATTGGTTTCGAGTATCAGACTTGCGAAAACATTGATGGTTTCTCAAACATTCCTTAACTTCAAACTCCCATATCTCGCGAACCGGTTGAAGAACTCGAGAAATTCGTGTTGCATCTGAAAGTTGACACTCGCCAGATTACAATGGTATGTGTACTTTACCCTAGGCCATTCCAGTTATTCGTCTCTAGCATCATAATTGCGAAAATTTTGATGGTTTCTGAACCATCTCTTAATTCCAAACTCCGATACTTCGCGGACGGATTGACGAATCCGAAAAGTTTCTGTTGCATCTGAAAGTAGAACACTACCGATTACAACGGTATATGTATTTTTCCCCTAGGCCATTGTAGTTATTTGTTTCGAGTATCAGACTTGCGAAACTATGATGGTTTCTCAACCATTCCTTCACTTCAAACTCCTATATCTCGCGCACGGACTGAGGAAAACGAGAAATTCCTGTTGCATCTGAAACTAGAAACTCGCCCGATTACAGTGGTGTGTCTACTTTCCCCCGAGGCCACTCCAGTTATTGGTTTCGTGTATCAGACTTGCGAAATTTTTGATTGTTTCTCAACCATTCCTTAACTTCAAACTCCCATGTCTCGCGAACCGTTTGAAGAACTCGAGATATTCCTGTTGCATCTGAAAGTTGAAACTCGCCCGATTACAACGGTATGTGTATTTTTGCTCTAGACCATAGTAGTTATTGGTTTCGAGTATCAGACTTGCGAAAACATTGATGGTTTCTCAAACATTCCTTAACTTCAAACTCCCATATCTCGCGGACCGGTTGAAGAACTCGAGAATTTCGTGTTGCATCTGAAAGTTGAAACTCGCTAGATTACAATGGTATGTGTACTTTACCCTAGGCCATTCCAGTTATTCGTCTCTAGCATCATAATTGCGAAAATTTTGATGGTTTCTGAACCATCTCTTAATTCCAAACTCCGATACTTCGCGGACGGATTGACCAATCCGAAAAGTTTCTGTTGCATTTGAAAGTAGAACACTCCCGATTACAACGGTATATGTATTTTTCCCCTAGGCCATTGTAGTTATTGGTTTCGAGTATCAGACTTGCGAAACTATGATGGTTTCTCAACCATTCCTTCACTTCAAACTCCTATATCTCGCGCACGGACTGAGGAAAACGAGAAATTCCTGTTGCATCTGAAACTAGAAACTCGCCCGATTACAGTGGTGTGTCTACTTTCCCCCGAGGCCATTCCAGTTATTGGTTTCGTGTATCAGACTTGCGAAATTTTTGATTGTTTCTCAACCATTCCTTAACTTCAAACTCCCATGTCTCGCGAACCGGTCGAAGAACTCGAGATATTCCTGTTGCATCTGAAAGTTGAAACTCGCCCGATTACAACGGTATGTGTATTTTTGCTCTAGACCATAGTAGTTATAGGTTTCGAGTATCAGACTTGCGAAAACATTGATGATTTCTCAACCATTCCTTAACTTCAAACTCCCATATCTCGCGAACGGATTGACGAACTCGAGAAATTCCTGTTGCGTCTGAAAGTAGAAACTCGCCCGATTACAATGGTGTGTGTGCTTTTCCCCTAGGCCATTCCAGTTATTCGTTTCTAGCATCAGACTTGCGGAAATTTTGATGGTTTCTCAACCATTCCTTAACTTCAAACTCCCATATCTCGCGAACGGATTGACGAATCCCAAAAATTTCTGTTGCATCTGAAAGTAGAAACTCGCCCGATTACAACCGTATGTGTATTTTTCCCCTAGGCCATTGAAGTTATTGGTTTGGTGTATCAGACTTGCAAAAATTTTGATGGTTTCTCAACCATTCCTTAACTTCAAACTCCCATATCTCGCGAACGGATTGACGAACTCGAGAAATTGCTGTTGCATCTGAAAGTAGAAACTCGCCCCATTACAATGGCGTGTGTACTTTTCCCCTAGGCCATTCAAGTTATTGGTTTCGAGTATCAGACTTGCGAAAATTTTGATGGCTTCTCAACCATCTCTTAACTCCAAACTCCGATATTTCACGAACGGATTGACGAACTTGAGATATTCCTGACGCATCTGAAAGTAGAAACTCGCCCGATTACAATGGAGTGTGTACTTTTCCCCGAGGCAATTCCAGTTATAGGTTTCTAGTATCAGACTTGCGAAAATTTTGATGGTTTCGCAACCATTCTTTAACTTCAAACTCCCATATCTCGCGAACGGATTGACGAACTTGAGAAATTCCTGTTGCATCTGAAAGTAGAAACTCGACCGATTACAATGGTGTGTGCACTTTTCCCTTAGGCCATTCCAGTTATTGGTTTAGAGTATCAGAATTGCGAAAATTTTGGTGGTTTCTCAACCATTCCTTATCTTCAAACTCCCATATCTCGCGAACGGATTGGCGAACTCGAGAAATTCCGGTTGCATCTGAAAGTAGAAATTCGCCCGATTACAATGGTGTCTCTACTTTTCCCCTAGGCCATTCCTGTTATTCGTTTCTAGCAGAAGACTTGCGAAAATTTTGATGGTTTCTCAACCATTCCTTAACTTCAAACACCCATATCTCGCGAACGGATTGACGAATCCGAAAAATTTCTGTTACATCTGAAAGTAGAAACTCGCCCGATTACAATGGCGTCTGTACTTTTCCCCTAGGCCATTCCAGTTACTCGTTTCTAGCATCAGACTTGCGAAAATGTTGATGGTTTCTCAACCATTCCTTAACTTCAAACTCCCATATCTCGCGAACGGATAGACGAACTCGAGAAATTCCTGTTGCGTCTGAAAGCAGAAACTCGCCCGATTACAATAGTGTGTGTACTTTTCCCCTAGGCCATTCCAGTTATTGGTTTAGAGTATCAGAATTGCGAAAATTTTGGTGGTTTCTCAACCATCGCTTAAGTCCAAATTTCGATATTTCGCGAACGGATTGACGAATCCGAAAAATTTCTGTTGCATCTGAAAGTAGAAACACTCCCGATTACAACGGTGTATGTATTTTTCCCCTAGGCCATTGTAGTTATTGGTTTCGAGTATCAGACTTGAGAAAATTTTGACGGTTTCTCAACCATTCCGTAACTTCGTACTCCCATATCTCGCGAACGGATAGACGAACTCGAGAAATTCCTGTTGCATCGGAAAGTAGAAACTCGACCGATTACAATGGTGTGTGTATTTTTCCCCTAGGCTATTGTAGTTATTGGTTTCGAGTATCAGACTTGAGAAAATTTTGATGGTTTCTCAACCATTCCGTAACTTCGAACTCCCATATCTCGCGAACGGATTGACGAACTTGAGAAATTCCTGTTGCATCTGAAAGTAGAAACTCGCCCGATTACAATGGGGTGTGTACTTTTCCCCTAGGCCATTCCAGTTATTGGTTTCGAGTATCAGACCAGCGAAAATTTTGATGGTTTCTCAACCATTCCTTAACTTCAAACTCCAATATCTCTCGAACGGATTGACGAACTCGAGAAATTCCTGTTGCATCTGAAAGTAGAAACTCGCCCCATTACAATGGTGTGTGTACTTTTCCCCTAGGCCTTTGTAGTTATTGGTTTCGAGTATCAGACTTGCGAAAATTTTGATGGTTCCTCAACAATTCCTTAACTTCAAACTCCCATATCTCGCGAACGGATTGACGAACTCGCGAAATTCCTGTAGCATCTGAAAGTAGAAAGTCGCCCGATAACAACGGTATGTGTATTTTTCTCCTAGGCCATTCCAGTTATTCGTTTCTAGCATCAGAATTGCGAAAATTCTGACGGTTTCTCAACCATCTCTTAAATCGAAACTCCGATTATTTCGCGAACGGATTGACGAATCGGAGAAATTCCTGTTGCATCTGAGAGTAGAAAGTCGCCCGATTACAAGGGTATGTGTATTTTTCCCCTATGCCATTCCAGTTATTCGTTTCTAGCATCAGAATTGCGAAAATCTTGATGGTTTCTCAACCATTCCTTAACTTCAAACTCCAATATCTTTCGAACGGATTGACGAACTCGAGAAATTCCTGTTGCATCTGAAAGTAGAAACTCGCCCGATTACAATGGGGTGTGTACTTTTCCCCTAGGCCATTCCAGTTATTGGTTTCGAGTATCAGACCAGCGAAAATTTTGATGGTTTCTCAACCATTCCTTAACTTCAAACTCCAATATCTCTCGAACGGATTGACGAACTCGAGAAATTCCTGTTGCATCTGAAAGTAGAAACTCGCCCGATTACAATGGGGTGTGTACTTTTCCCCTAGGCCATTCCAGTTATTGGTTTCGAGTATCAGACCAGCGAAAATTTTGATGGTTTCTCAACCATTCCTTAACTTCAAACTCCCATATTTCGCGAACGGATTGACGCACTCGAGAAATTCCTCTTGCATCTGAAAGTAGAAACTCGCCCGATTACAGTGGTATGTGTACTTTTCCCCTAGGCCATTCCAGTTATTGGTTTCGAGTATCAGACTTGCGAAAATTTTGATGGTTTCTCAACCATTCCTTAACTTCAAACTCCCATATCTCGCGAACGGATTACCAACTCGAGAAATTCCAGTTTCATCTGAAAGCATAATCTCGCCCGATTACAATGGTATGTGTATTTTTGCCCTAGGGCATAGCAGTTATTGGTTTCGAGTATCAGACTTGCGAAAATTTTGATGGTATCTCAACCATTCCTTAACTTCAAACTCCCATATCTCGCGAACGGATTGACGAACTCGAGAAATTCCTGTTGCATCTGAAAGTAGAAACTCGCCCGATTACAACGGTATGTGTATTTTTGCCCTAGGCATTAGTAGTTATTGGTTTCGAGTATCAGACTTACTAAAATTTTGATAGTTTCTCCACCATTCCTTAACTTCAAACTCCCATATCTCGCGAACGGATTGTCGAACTCTAGAAATTCCTGTTGCATCTGAAAGTAGAAACTCGCCCGATAACAACGGTATGTGTATTTTTCCCCTAGGCCATTCCAGTTATTCGTTTCTAGCATCACAATTGCGAAAATTTTGATGGTTTCCCAACCTTCTCTTAAATCCAAACTCCGATATTTCGCGAACGGATTGACGAATCCGAGAAATTTCTGTTGCATCTGAAAGCAGAAACTCGCCCGATTACAACGGTTTGTGTATTTTTGCCCTAGGCCATTGTAGTTATTGGTTTCGAGTATCAGATTTGCGAAATGTTTGATGGTTTCTCAACCATTCCTTAACTTCAAACTCCCATATCTCGCAAACGGATTGACGAACTCGAGAAATTCCTGTTGCATCTGAAAGCAGAAACTCGCCCGATTACAACGGTATGTGTATTTTTGCCCTAGGCCATTCCAGTTATTCGTTTCTGGCATCAGAATTGCCAAAATTTGGACGGTTTCTCAACCATCTCTTAAATCCAAACTCCGATATTTCGCGAACGGATTGACGAATCGGAGAAATTCCTGTTGCATCTGAGAGTAGAAAGTCGCCCGATTACAACGATATGTGTATTTTTGAACTAGGCCATTCCAGTTATTCGTTTCTAGCATCAGAATTTCGAAAATTTTGATGGTTTCTCAACCATTCCTTAAATTGAAACTTCCATATCTCGCGAATGGATTGACGAACTCGAGAAGTTCCTCTTGCGTCTGAAAGCAGAAACTCGCCCAATTTCAACGGTATGTGTATTTTTGCCCTAGACCATTGTAGTTATTGGTTTCGAGTATCAGACTTGCGAAAATTTTGATGTTTTCTCAACCATTCCTTAATTTCAAACTCCCATATCTCGCAAACGGATTGACGAACTCAAGCAATTCCTGTTGCATCTGAAAGCAGAAACTCGCCCGATTACAACGGTATGTGTATTTTTGCCCTAGGCCATTCCAGTTATTCGTTTCTAGCATCAGAATTGCGAAAATTTTGACGGTTTCTCAACCATCTCTTAAATCCAAACTCCGATATTCCGCGAACGGATTGACGAATCCGAGAAATTTCTGTTGCATCTGAAAACAGAAACTCGCCCGATTACAACGGTATGTTTTTTTTTTGTCCTAGGCCATAGTAGTTATTGGTTTCCAGTATCAGACTTGCGAAAATTTTGATGGTTTCTCAACCATTCCTTAAATTCAAACTCCCATATCTCGCGAATGGATTGACGAACTCGAGAAGTTCCTCTTGCGTCTGAAAGCAGAAACTCGCCCGATTACAACGGTATGTGTATTTTTGCCCTAGGCCATAGTAGTTATTGGTTTCGAGAATCAGACTTGCGAAAATTTTGATGGTTCCTCAATCATTCCTTAACTTCAAACACCCATATCTCGCGAACGGATTGTCGAACTCGAGAAATTCCTGTTGCATCTGAAAGTAGAAACTCGCCTGATTACAAAGGTGTGTGTACTTTTCCCCTAGGCCATTCCAGTTATTCGTTTCTAGCATCAGAATTGCGAAAATTTTGATGGTTTCTCAACCATCTCTTAAATCCAAACTCCGATATTTCGCGAACGGATTGAAGAATCCGAGTAATTTCTGTTGCATCTGAACGCAGAAACTCGCCCGATTACAACGGTATATATTCTTTTGCCCTAGGCCATAGTAGTTATTGGTTTCGAAGATCGGACTTGCGACAATTTTGATGGTTTCTCAACCACTCCTTAACTTCAAACTCCCATATCTCGCGAACGGATTGACGAACTCGCGAAATTCCTGTTGCATCTGAAAGTAGAAACTCGCCCGATAACAACGGTATGTGTATTTTTCCCCTAGGCCATTCCAGTTATTCGTTTCTAGCATCACAATTGCGAAAATTTTGATGGTTTCCCAACCTTCTCTTAAATCCAAACTCCGATATTTCGCGAACGGATTGACGAATCCGAGAAATTTCTGTTGCATCTGAAAGCAGAAACTCGCCCGATTACAACGGTGTGTGTATTTTTGCCCTAGGCCATTGTAGTTATTGGTTTCGAGTATCAGATTTGCGAAAAGTTTGATGGTTTCTTAACCATTCCTTAACTTCAAACTCCCATATCTCGCAAACGGATTGACGAACTCGAGAAATTCCTGTTGCATCTGAAAGCAGAAACTCGCCCGATTACAACGGTAAGTGTATTTTTGCCCTAGGCCATTCCAGTTATTCGTTTCTAGCATCAGAATTGCCAAAATTTGGACGGTTTCTCAACCATCTCTTAAATCCAAACTCCGATATTTCGCGAACGGATTGACGAATCGGAGAAATTCCTGTTGCATCTGAGAGTAGAAAGTCGCCCGATTACAACGATATGTGTATTTTTGAACTAGGCCATTCCAGTTATTCGTTTCTAGCATCAGAATTTCGAAAATTTTGATGGTTTCTCAACCATTCCTTAAATTCAAACTTCCATATCTCGCGAATGGATTGACGAACTCGAGAAGTTCCTCTTGCGTCTGAAAGCAGAAACTCGCCCAATTTCAACGGTATGTGTATTTTTGCCCTAGACCATTGTAGTTATTGGTTTCGAGTATCAGACTTGCGAAAATTTTGATATTTTCTCAACCATTCCTTAATTTCAAACTCCCATATCTCGCAAACGGATTGACGAACTCGAGAAATTCCTGTTGCATCTGAAAGCAGAAAAACGCCCGATTACAACGGTATGTGTATTTTTGCCCTAGGCCATTCCAGTTATTCGTTTCTAGCATCAGAATTGCGAAAATTTTGACAGTTTCTCAACCATCTCTTAAATCCAAACTCCGATATTCCGCGAACGGATTGACGAATCCGAGAAATTTCTGTTGCATCTGAAAGCAGAAACTCGCCCGTTTACAACGGTATGGTTTTTTTTTGTCCTAGGCCATAGTAGTTATTGGTCTCCAGTATCAGACTAGCGAAAATTTTGATGGTTCCTCAACCATTCCTTAAATTGAAACTCCCATATCTCGCGAATGGATTGACGAACTCGAGAAGTTCCTCTTGCGTCTGAAAGCAGAAACTCGCCCGATTACAACGGTATGTGTATTTTTGCCCTAGGCCATAGTAGTTATTGGTTTCGAGGATCAGACTTGCGAAAATTTTGATGGTTCCTCAACCATTCCTTAACTTCAAACACCCATATCTCGCGAACGGAATGACGAACACGAGAAGTTCCTGTTGCATCTGAAAGCAGAAACTCGCCCGATTACAACGGTATGGGTTTTTTTGCCCTACGCCATAGTAGTTATTGGTTTCGAGTATCAGACTAGCGAAAATTTTGATGGTTTCTCAACCATCTCTTAAATCCAAACACCGATATTTCGCGAACGGAATGACGAACTCGAGACATTCCTGTTGCATCTGAAAGCAGAAACTCGCCCGATTACAACGGTATGTGTTTTTTTGCCCGACGCCATAGTAGTTATTGGTTTCGAGTATCAGACTTGCGAAAATTTTGATGGTTTCTCAACCATTCTTTAACGTTCAAACTCCCATATCTCGCGATCGGATTGACGAATCGGAGAAAATCCTGTTGCATCTGAGAGTAGAAAGTCGCCCGATTACAACGGTATGTGTATTTTTCACCTATGCCATTCCAGTTATTCGTTTCCAGCATCAGAATTGCGAAAATTTTGATGGTTTTTCAACCATTCCTTAAATTCAAACTCCCATATCTCGCGAACGGATTGACGAACTCGAGAAACTCCTGCTGCATCTAAAAGTAGAAGCTCGCCCGATTACAACGGTATGTGTATTTTTGCCCTAGGCCATAGGAGTTATTGGTTTCGAGTATCAGACTTGCGAAAATTTTGATGGTTTTTCAACCCTTCCTTAAATTCAAACTCCCATATCTCGCGAACGGATTGACGATCTCGAGAAACTCCTGCTGCATCTGAAAGTAGAAGCTCGCCCGAATACAACGGTATGTGTATTTTTGCCCTAGGCCATAGCAGTTATTGGTTTCGAGTATCAGACTTGCGAAAATTTTGATGGTTTCTCAACCATTCCTTAACTTCAAACTCCCATATCTCGCGAACGGATTGACGAACTCGAAAAATTCCTGTTGCATCTGAAGGTAGAAGATCGCCCGATTACAACGGTATGTGTATTTTTGCCCTAGGCAATTGTAGTTATTGGTTTCGAGTATCAGACTTGTGAAAATTTTGATGGTTTCTCAACCATTCCTTAACTTCTAACTCCCATATCTCGCGAACGGATTGACGAGCTAGAGAAATTCCAGTTGCTTCTGGAAGCAGAAACTCGGCCGATTACAGTGGTATGTGTACTTTTCCCCTAGGCCATTCCAGTTATTGGTTTCGAGAATCAGACCAGCGAAAATTTTGATGGTTTCTCGACCATTCCTTAACTTCAAACTCCCATATCTCGCGAACGGATTGACGAACGCGAGAAATTCCTGCTGCATCTGAAAGCAGAAACTCGCCCGATTACAACGGTATGTGTATTTTTGCCCTAGGCAATAGTAGTTATTGGTTTCGAGTATCAGACTTGCGAAAATTTTGATGATTTCCCAACCATTCCTTAACGTTCAAACTCCCATATCTCGCGAACGGATTGACGAACTCGAGAAATTCCTGTTGCATCTGAAAGCAGAAGCTCGATCGATTACAACGGTATGTGTATTTTTGACCTAGGCATTAGTAGTTATTGGTTTCGAGTATCAGACTTACTAACGTTTTGATAGTTTCTCAACCATTCCTTAACTTCAAACTCCCATATCTCGCGAACCGATTGACGAACTCGAGAAATTCCTGTTGCATCTGAAAGCAGAAACTCGCCCGATTACAACGGTATGTGTTTTTTTGCCCTACGCCATAGTAGTTATTGGTTTCGAGTATCAGACTTGCGAAAATTTTGATGGTTTCTCAACCATTCTTTAACGTTCAAACTCCCATATCTCGCGATCGGATTGACGAATCGGAGAAAATCCTGTTGCATCTGAGAGTAGAAAGTCGCCCGATTACAACGGTATGTGTATTTTTCCCCTATGCCACTCCAGTTATTCGTCTCCAGCATCAGAATTGCGAAATTTTCATGGTTTCTCAACCCTTCCTTAAATTCAAACTCCCATATCTCGCGAACGGATTGACGAACTCGAGAAACTCCTGCTGCATCTGAAAGTAGAAGCTCGCCCGATTACAACGGTATGTGTATTTTTGCCCTAAGCCATAGCAGTTATTGGTTTCGAGTATCAGACTTGCTAAAATTTTGATGGTTTCTCAACCATTCCTTAACTTCAAACTCCCATATCTCGCGAACGGATTGACGAACTCGAGAAATTCCTGTTGCATCTGAAAGTAGAAACTCGCCCGATTACAACGGTATGTGTATTTTTGCCCTAGGCATTAGTAGTTATTGGTTTCGAGTATCAGACTTACTAAAATTTTGATAGTTTCTCAACCATTCCTTAATTTCAAACTCCCATATCTCGCAAACGGATTGACGAACTCGAGAAATTTCTGTTGCGTCTGAGAGTAGATACTCGCCCGATTACAACGGTATGTGTAATTTTTCCCCTATGCCATTCCAGTTAATCGTTTCTAGCATCAGAATTGCGAAAATTTTGATGTTTTCTCAACCATCTCTTAAATCCAAACACCGATATTTCGCGAACGGATTGACGAACTCGAGAAATTGCTGTTGCATCTGAAAACAGAAACTCGCACGATTACAACGTTATCTGTATTTTTGCCATAGGCCATAGTAGTTATTGGTTTCGAGTATCAGATTTGCGCAAATTTTGATGGTTTCTCAACCATTCCTTAACGTTCAAACTCCCATATCTCGCGAACGGATTGACGAACTCGAGAAATTCCTGTTGCATCTGAAAGCAGAAACTCGCCCGATTACAACGGTATGTGTTTTTTTGCCCTACGCCATAGTAGTTATTGGTTTCGAGTATCAGACTTGCGAAAATTTTGATGGTTTCTCAACCATTCTTTAACGTTCAAACTCCCATATCTCGCGATCGGATTGACGAATCGGAGAAAATCCTGTTGCATCTGAGAGTAGAAAGTCTCCCGATTACAACGGTATGTGTATTTTTCCCCTATGCCATTCCAATTATTCGCTTCCAGCATCAGAATTGCGAAAATTTTGATGGTTTTTCAACCCTTCCTTAAATTCAAACTCCCATATCTCGCGAACGGATTGACGAACTCGAGAAACTCCTGCTGCATCTGAAAGTACAAGCTCGCCCGATTACAACGGTATGTGTATTTTTGCCCTAGGCCATAGCAGTTATTGGTTTCGAGTATCAGACTTGCGAAAATTTTGGTGGTTTCTCAACCATTCCTTAACTTCAAACTCTCATTTCTCGCGAACGGATTGACGAACTCGAAAAATTCCTGTTGCATCTGAAGGTAGAAGATCGCCCGATTACAACGGTATGTGTATTTTTGCCCTAGGCAATTGTAGTTATTGGTTTCGAGTATCAGACTTGCGAAAATTTTGATGGTTTCTCAACCATTCCTTAACTTCAAACTCCCATATCTCGCGATCGGAATGACGAATCGGAGAAAATCCTGTTGCATCTGAAAGCAGAAACTCGCCCGATTACAACGGTATGTGTATTTTTGCCCTAGGCCATTCCAGTTATTCGTTTCTAGCATCAGAATTGCCAAAATTTTGACGGTTTCTCAACCATCTCTTAAATCCAAACTCCGATATTTCGCGAACGGATTGACGAATCGGAGAAATTCCTGGTGCATCTGAGAGTAGAATGTCGCCCGATTACAACGGTAAGTGTATTTTTACCCTATGCCATTCCAGTTATTCGTTTCCAGCATCAGAATTTCGAAAATTTTGATGGTTTCTCAACCATTCCTTAAATTCAAACTCCCATATCTCGCGAATGGATTGACGAACTCGAGAACTTCCTCTTGAGTCTGAAAGCAGAAACTCGCCCAATTTCAACGGTATGTGTATTTTTGCCCTAGGCCATTGTAGTTATTGGTTTCGAGTATCAGACTTGCGAAAATTTTGATGTTTTCTCAACCATTCCGTAATTTCAAACTCCCATATCTCGCAAACGGATTGACGAACTCGAGAAATTCCTGTTGCATCTGAACGCAGAAACTCGCCCGATTACAACGGTATGTGTATTTTTGCCCTGGGCCATTCCAGTTATTCGTTTCTAGCATCAGAATTGCGAAAATTTTGACGGTTTCTCAACCATCTCTTAAATCCAAACACCGATATTTCGCGAACGGATTGACGAACTCGAGAAATTCCTGTTGCATCTGAAAGCAGAAACTCGCCCGATTACAACGGTATGTGTATTTTTGCCCTACGCCATAGTAGTTATTGGTTTCGAGTATCAGACTTGCGAAAATTTTGATGGCTTCTCAAGCATTCCTTAACTTCAAACTCCCATATCTCGCGAACGGATTGACGAATCGGAGAAATTCCTGTTGCATCTGAGAGTAGAAAGTCGCCCGATTACAACGGTATGTGTATTTTTCCCCTATGCCATTCCAGTTATTCGTTTCCAGCATCAGAATTGCGAAAATTTTGGTGGTTTCTCAACCATTCCTTAAATTCAAACTCCCATATCTCGCGAACGGATTGACGAACTCGAGAAACTCCTGCTGCATCTGAAAGTAGAAGCTCGCCCGATTACAACGGTATGTGTATTTTTGCCCTAGGCAATAGTAGTTATTGGTTTCGAGTATCAGACGTGCGAAAATTTTGATGATTTCTCAACCATTCCTTAACTTCAAATTCCTATATCTCGCGAACGGATTACCAACTCGAGAAATTCCAGTTGCATCTGAAAGCATAATCTCGCCCGATTACAATGGTATTTGTATTTTTGCCCCAGGCCATAGCAGTTATTGGTTTCGAGTATCAGACTTGCGAAAATTTTGATGGTTTTTCAACCATTCCTTAACTTCAAACTCCCATATCTCGCGAACGGAATGACGAACTAGAGAAATTCCAGTTGCATCTAAAAGCATAATCTCGCCCGATTACAATGGTATGTGTATTTTTGCCCTAGGCCATAGCAGTTATTGGTTTCGAGTATCAGACTTGCGAAAATTTTGATGGTTTCTCAACCATTCCTTAACTTCAAACTCCCATATCTCGCGAACGGATTGACGAACTCGAGAAATTCCTGTTGCATCTGAAGGTAGAAGATCGCCCGATTACAACGGTATGTGTATTTTTGCCCTAGGCAATTGTAGTTATTGGTTTCGAGTATCAGACTTGCGAAAATTTTGATGGTTTCTCAACCATTCCTTAACTTCAATCTCCCATATCTCGCGAACGGATTGACGAGCTAGAGAAATTCCAGTTGCTTCTGGAAGCAGAAACTCGGCCGATTACAGTGGTATGTGTACTTTTCCCCTAGGCCATTCCAGTTATTGGTTTCGAGTATCAGACCAGCGAAAATCTTGATAGTTTCTCAACCATTCCTTAACATCAAACCCCCAAATCTCGCGAACGGATTGACGAACTCGAGAAATTCCTGCTGCATCTGAAAGTAGAAGCTCTCCCGATTACAACGGTATGTTTGTTTTTGCCCTAGGCAATAGCAGTTATTGGTTTCGAGTATCAGAATTGCGAAACTTTTGATGATTTCTCAACCATTCCATAACCTCAAACTCCCATATCTCGCGAACGGATTACCAACTCGAGAAATTCCAGTTGCATCTGGGTGGGTGGGAAAGCATAATCTCGCCCGATTACAGTGGTATTTGTATTTTTGCCCCAGGCCATAGCAGTTATTGGTTTCGAGTATCAGACTTGCGAAAATTTTGATGGTTTTTCAACCATTCCTTAACTTCAAACTCCCATATCTCGAGAACGGATTGACGAACCCTGCTGTATCTGAAAGTAGAAGCTCGCCCGATTACAACGGTATGTGTATTTTTGCCCTAGGCAATAGTAGTTATTGGTTTCGAGTATCAGACTTGCGAAACTTTTGATGATTTCTCAACCATTCCTTAACTTCAAACTCCCATATCTCGCGAACGGATTACCAACTCGAGAAATTCCAGTTGCATCTAAAAGCATAATCTCGCCCGATTACAATGGTATGTGCATTTTTGCCCTAGGCCATAGCAGTTATTGGTTTCGAGTATCAGACTTGCGAAAATTTTGATGGTTTCTCAACCATTCCTTAACTTCAAACTCCCATATCTCGCGAACGGATTGACGAACTCGAGAAATTCCTGCTGCATCTGAAAGTAGAAGCTCGCCCGATTACAACGGTATGCGTATTTTTGCCCTAGGCAATAGCAGTTATTGGTTTCGAGTATCAGATTTGCGAAACTTTTGATGATTTCTCAACCATTCCTTAACTTCAAACTCCCATATCTCGCGAACGAATTACCAACTCGAGAAATTCCAGTTGCATCTAAAAGCATAATCTCGCCCGATTACAATGGTATGTGCATTTTTGCCCTAGGCCATAGCAGTTATTGGTTTCGAGTATCAGACTTGCGAAAATTTTGATGGTTTCTCAACCATTCCTTAACTCCAAACCCCCAAATCTCGCGAACGGATTGACGAACTCGAGAAATTCCTGCTGCATCTGAAAGTAGAAGCTCGCCCGATTACAACGGTATGTGTATTTTTGCCCTAGGCAATAGCAGTTATTGGTTTCGAGTATCAGACTTGCGAAACTTTTGATGATTTCTCAACCATTCCTTAACTTCAAACTCCCATATCTCGCGAACGGATTACCAACTCGAGAAATTCCAGTTGCATCTAAAAGCATAATCTCGCCCGATTGCAATGGTATGTGTATTTTTGCCTTAGGCCATAGTAGTTATTGGTTTCGAGTACCAGACTTTCGAAAATTTAGATGGCTTCTCAACCATTCCTTAACTTCAAACTCCCATATCTCGCGAACGGATTGAAGAACTCGAGAAATTCCTGTTGCATCTGAAATTAGAAACTCGCCCGATTACAATGGTATGTGTACTTTTCCCCTAGGCCATTCCAGTTATTGGTTTCGAGTATCAGACCAGCGAAAATTTTGATAGTTTCTCAACCATTCCTTAACTTCAAACCCCCAAATCTCGCGAACGGATTGACGAACTCGAGAAAATCCTGCTGCATCTGAAAATAGAAGCTCGCCCGATTACAACGGTATGTGTATTTTTGCCCTAGGCAATTGTAGTTATTGGTTTCGAGTATCAGACTTGCGAAACTTTTGATGATTTCTCAACCGTTCCTTAACTTCAAAACCCCCATATCTCGCGAACGGATTACCAACTCGAGAAATTCCAGTTGCATCTAAAAGCATAATCTCGCCCGATTACAATGGTATGTGTTTTTTTGCCTTAGGCCATAGTAGTTATTTGTTTCGAGTACCAGACTTGCGAAAATTTTGATGGTTTCTCAACCATTCCTTAACTTCAAACTCCCATATCTCGCGAACGGATTGACGAACTCGAGGAGTTTCTGTTGCAACTGAAAGCAGAAACTCGCCCGATTACAACGGTATGTGTGTTTTTCCCCTAGGCAATAGTAGTTATTGGTTTCGAGTATCAGACTTGCGAAAATTGTGATGGTTTCTCAACCATTCCTTAACTTCAAACTCCCATATCTCGTGAACGGTTTGAGGAGCACGAGAAATTCCGGTTGCATCTGGAAGAAGAAACTCTCCCGATTACAACGGTATGCGTATTTTTACCCTAAGCCTTTGTAGTTATTGGTTTCGGGTATCAGACTTGCGAAAATTTTGATGGTTTCTCAACCATTCCTTAACTTCAAACTCCCATATCTCGCGAACGGATGGACGAACTCGAGAAATTCCTGTTGCATCTGAAAGCAGAAACTCGACCGATTACGAAGGTATGTGTATTTTTGCCCTAGGCCATTCCAGTTATTGGTTTCGAGTATCAGACCAGCCAAAATTTTGATGGTTTCTCAACCATTCCTTACATTCATACAACCATATCTCGCGAACGGAATGACGAACTCGAGACATTCCTGTTGCATCTGAAAGTAGAAACTCGCCCGATTACAACGGTATGAGTATTTTTCCCCTAGGCCTTTGTAGTTATTGGTTTCGAGTATCAGACTTGCGAAAATTTTGATGGTTTCTCAACCATTCCTTAACTCCAAACCCCCAAATCTCGCGAACGGATTGACGAACTCGAGAAATTCCTGCTGCATCTGAAAGTAGAAGCTCGCCCGATTACAACGGTATGTGTATTTTTGCCCTAGGCAATAGCAGTTATTGGTTTCGAGTATCAGACTTGCGAAACTTTTGATGATTTCTCAACCATTCCTTAACTTCAAACTCCCATATCTCGCGATCGGATTGACGAATCGGAGAAAATCCTGTTGCATCTGAGAGTAGAAAGTCGCCCGATTACAACGGTATGTGTATTTTTCCCCTATGCCACTCCAGTTATTCGTCTCCAGCATCAGAATTGCGAAATTTTCATGGTTTCTCAACCCTTCCTTAAATTCAAACTCCCATATCTCGCGAACGGATTGACGAACTCGAGAAACTCCTGCTGCATCTGAAAGTAGAAGCTCGCCCGATTACAACGGTATGTGTATTTTTGCCCTAAGCCATAGCAGTTATTGGTTTCGAGTATCAGACTTGCTAAAATTTTGATGGTTTCTCAACCATTCCTTAACTTCAAACTCCCATATCTCGCGAACGGATTGACGAACTCGAGAAATTCCTGTTGCATCTGAAAGTAGAAACTCGCCCGATTACAACGGTATGTGTATTTTTGCCCTAGGCATTAGTAGTTATTGGTTTCGAGTATCAGACTTACTAAAATTTTGATAGTTTCTCAACCATTCCTTAATTTCAAACTCCCATATCTCGCAAACGGATTGACGAACTCGAGAAATTTCTGTTGCGTCTGAGAGTAGATACTCGCCCGATTACAACGGTATGTGTAATTTTTCCCCTATGCCATTCCAGTTAATCGTTTCTAGCATCAGAATTGCGAAAATTTTGATGTTTTCTCAACCATCTCTTAAATCCAAACACCGATATTTCGCGAACGGATTGACGAACTCGAGAAATTGCTGTTGCATCTGAAAACAGAAACTCGCACGATTACAACGTTATCTGTATTTTTGCCATAGGCCATAGTAGTTATTGGTTTCGAGTATCAGATTTGCGCAAATTTTGATGGTTTCTCAACCATTCCTTAACGTTCAAACTCCCATATCTCGCGAACGGATTGACGAACTCGTGAAATTCCTGTTGCATCTGAAAGCAGAAACTCGCCCGATTACAACGGTATGTGTTTTTTTGCCCTACGCCATAGTAGTTATTGGTTTCGAGTATCAGAATTGCGAAAATTTTGATGGTTTCTCAACCATTCTTTAACGTTCAAACTCCCATATCTCGCGATCGGATTGACGAATCGGAGAAAATCCTGTTGCATCTGAGAGTAGAAAGTCTCCCGATTACAACGGTATGTGTATTTTTCCCCTATGCCATTCCAGTTATTCGCTTCCAGCATCAGAATTGCGAAAATTTTGATGGTTTTTCAACCCTTCCTTAAATTCAAACTCCCATATCTCGCGAACGGATTGACGAACTCGAGAAACTCCTGCTGCATCTGAAAGTACAAGCTCGCCCGATTACAACGGTATGTGTATTTTTGCCCTAGGCCATAGCAGTTATTGGTTTCGAGTATCAGACTTGCGAAAATTTTGGTGGTTTCTCAACCATTCCTTAACTTCAAACTCCCATTTCTCGCGAACGGATTGACGAACTCGAAAAATTCCTGTTGCATCTGAAGGTAGAAGATCGCCCGATTACAACGGTATGTGTATTTTTGCCCTAGGCAATTGTAGTTATTGGTTTCGAGTATCAGACTTGCGAAAATTTTGATGGTTTCTCAACCATTCCTTAACTTCAAACTCCCATATCTCGCGATCGGAATGACGAATCGGAGAAAATCCTGTTGCATCTGAAAGCAGAAACTCGCCCGATTACAACGGTATGTGTATTTTTGCCCTAGGCCATTCCAGTTATTCGTTTCTAGCATCAGAATTGCCAAAATTTTGACGGTTTCTCAACCATCTCTTAAATCCAAACTCCGATATTTCGCGAACGGATTGACGAATCGGAGAAATTCCTGGTGCGTCTGAGAGTAGAATGTCGCCCGATTACAACGGTAAGTGTATTTTTACCCTATGCCATTCCAGTTATTCGTTTCCAGCATCAGAATTTCGAAAATTTTGATGGTTTCTCAACCATTCCTTAAATTCAAACTCCCATATCTCGCGAATGGATTGACGAACTCGAGAACTTCCTCTTGAGTCTGAAAGCAGAAACTCGCCCAATTTCAACGGTATGTGTATTTTTGCCCTAGGCCATTGTAGTTATTGGTTTCGAGTATCAGACTTGCGAAAATTTTGATGTTTTCTCAACCATTCCGTAATTTCAAACTCCCATATCTCGCAAACGGATTGACGAACTCGAGAAATTCCTGTTGCATCTGAACGCAGAAACTCGCCCGATTACAACGGTATGTGTATTTTTGCCCTGGGCCATTCCAGTTATTCGTTTCTAGCATCAGAATTGCGAAAATTTTGACGGTTTCTCAACCATCTCTTAAATCCAAACACCGATATTTCGCGAACGGATTGACGAACTCGAGAAATTCCTGTTGCATCTGAAAGCAGAAACTCGCCCGATTACAACGGTATGTGTATTTTTGCCCTAGGCCATAGTAGTTACTGGTTTCGAGGATCAGACATGCGAAAATTTTGATGATTTCTCAACCACTCCTTAACTTCAAACTCCCATATCTCGCGAACTGATTGACGAATCGGAGAAATTCCTGTTGCATCTGAGAGTAGAAAGTCGCCCGATTACAACGGTATGTGTATTTTTCCCCTATGCCATTCCAGTTATTCGTTTCCAGCATCAGAATTGCGAAAATTTTGGTGGTTTCTCAACCATTCCTTAAATTCAAACTCCCATATCTCGCGAACGGATTGACGAACTCGAGAAACTCCTGCTGCATCTGAAAGTAGAAGCTCGCCCGATTACAACGGTATGTGTATTTTTGCCCTAGGCAATAGTAGTTATTGGTTTCGAGTATCAGACGTGCGAAAATTTTGATGATTTCTCAACCATTCCTTAACTTCAAATTCCTATATCTCGCGAACGGATTACCAACTCGAGAAATTCCAGTTGCATCTGAAAGCATAATCTCGCCCGATTACAATGGTATTTGTATTTTTGCCCCAGGCCATAGCAGTTATTGGTTTCGAGTATCAGACTTGCGAAAATTTTGATGGTTTTTCAACCATTCCTTAACTTCAAACTCCCATATCTCGCGAACGGAATGACGAACTAGAGAAATTCCAGTTGCATCTAAAAGCATAATCTCGCCCGATTACAATGGTATGTGTATTTTTGCCCTAGGCCATAGCAGTTATTGGTTTCGAGTATCAGACTTGCGAAAATTTTGATGGTTTCTCAACCATTCCTTAACTTCAAACTCCCATATCTCGCGAACGGATTGACGAACTCGAGAAATTCCTGTTGCATCTGAAGGTAGAAGATCGCCCGATTACAACGGTATGTGTATTTTTGCCCTAGGCAATTGTAGTTATTGGTTTCGAGTATCAGACTTGCGAAAATTTTGATGGTTTCTCAACCATTCCTTAACTTCAATCTCCCATATCTCGCGAACGGATTGACGAGCTAGAGAAATTCCAGTTGCTTCTGGAAGCAGAAACTCGGCCGATTACAGTGGTATGTGTACTTTTCCCCTAGGCCATTCCAGTTATTGGTTTCGAGTATCAGACCAGCGAAAATCTTGATAGTTTCTCAACCATTCCTTAACATCAAACCCCCAAATCTCGCGAACGGATTGACGAACTCGAGAAATTCCTGCTGCATCTGAAAGTAGAAGCTCTCCCGATTACAACGGTATGTTTGTTTTTGCCCTAGGCAATAGCAGTTATTGGTTTCGAGTATCAGAATTGCGAAACTTTTGATGATTTCTCAACCATTCCATAACTTCAAACTCCCATATCTCGCGAACGGATTACCAACTCGAGAAATTCCAGTTGCATCTGAAAGCATAATCTCGCCCGATTACAGTGTTATTTGTATTTTTGCCCCAGGCCATAGCAGTTATTGGTTTCGAGTATCAGACTTGCGAAAATTTTGATGGTTTTTCAACCATTCCTTAACTTCAAACTCCCATATCTCGAGAACGGATTGACGAACTCGAGAAATTCCTGCTGGATCTGAAAGTAGAAGCTCGCCCGATTACAACGGTATGTGTATTTTTGCACTAGGCAATAGTAGTTATTGGTTTCGAGTATCAGACTTGCGAAACTTTTGATGATTTCTCAACCATTCCTTAACTTCAAACTCCCATATCTCGCGAACGGATTACCAACTCGAGAAATTCCAGTTGCATCTAAAAGCATAATCTCGCCCGATTACAATGGTATGTGCATTTTTGCCCTAGGCCATAGCAGTTATTGGTTTCGAGTATCAGACTTGCGAAAATTTTGATGGTTTCTCAACCATTCCTTAACTCCAAACCCCCAAATCTCGCGAACGGATTGACGAACTCGAGAAATTCCTGCTGCATCTGAAAGTAGAAGCTCGCCCGATTACAACGGTATGTGTATTTTTGCCCTAGGCAATAGCAGTTATTGGTTTCGAGTATCAGACTTGCGAAACTTTTGATGATTTCTCAACCATTCCTTAACTTCAAACTCCCATATCTCGCGAACGGATTACCAACTCGAGAAATTCCAGTTGCATCTAAAAGCATAATCTCGCCCGATTGCAATGGTATGTGTATTTTTGCCTTAGGCCATAGTAGTTATTGGTTTCGTGTACCAGACTTGCGAAAATTTTGATGGCTTCTCAACCATTCCTTAACTTCAAACTCCCATATCTCGCGAACGGATTGAAGAACTCGAGAAATTCCTGTTGCATCTGAAATTAGAAACTCGCCCGATTACAACGGTATGTGTACTTTTCCCCTAGGCCATTCCAGTTATTGGTTTCGAGTATCAGACCAGCGAAAATTTTGATAGTTTCTCAACCATTCCTTAACTTCAAACCCCCAAATCTCGCGAACGGATTGACGAACTCGAGAAAATCCTGCTGCATCTGAAAATAGAAGCTCGCCCGATTACAACGGTATGTGTATTTTTGCCCTAGGCAATTGTAGTTATTGGTTTCGAGTATCAGACTTGCGAAACTTTTGATGATTTCTCAACCGTTCCTTAACTTCAAACCCCCATATCTCGCGAACGGATTACCAACTCGAGAAATTCCAATTGCATCTAAAAGCATAATCTCGCCCGATTACAATGGTATGTGTTTTTTTGCCTTAGGCCATAGTAGTTATTGGTTTCGAGTACCAGACTTGCGAAAATTTTGATGGTTTCTCAACCATTCCTTAACTTCAAACTCCCATATCTCGCGAACGGATTGACGAACTCGAGGAATTTCTGTTGCAACTGAAAGCAGAAACTCGCCCGATTACAACGGTATGTGTGTTTTTCCCCTAGGCAATAGTAGTTATTGGTTTCGAGTATCAGACTTGCGAAAATTGTGATGGTTTCTCAACCGTTCCTTAACTTCAAACTCCCATATCTCGTGAACGGTTTGAGGAGCACGAGAAATTCCGGTTGCATCTGGAAGAAGAAGCTCTCCCGATTACAACGGTATGCGTATTTTTACCCTAAGCCTTTGTAGTTATTGGTTTCGGGTATCAGACTTGCGAAAATTTTGATGGTTTCTCAACCGTTCCTTAATTTCAAACTCCCATATCTCGCGAACGGATTGACGAACTCGAGAAATTCCTGTTGCATCTGAAACCAGAAACTCGTCCGATTACTACGGTATGTGTATTTTTGCCCTAGGCCATTGTAGTTATTGGTTTCGAGTATCAAACTTGCGAAAATTTTGATGGTTTCTCAACCATTCCTTAACTTCAAACTCCCATATCTCGCGAACGGATGGACGAACTCGAGAAATTCCTGTTGCATCTGAAAGCAGAAACTCGACCGATTACGAAGGTATGTGTATTTTTGCCCTAGGCCATTCCAGTTATTGGTTTCGAGTATCAGACCAGCCAAAATTTTGATGGTTTCTCAACCATTCCTTACATTCATACAACCATATCTCGCGAACGGAATGACGAACTCGAGACATTCCTGTTGCATCTGAAAGTAGAAACTCGCCCGATTACAACGGTATGAGTATTTTTCCCCTAGGCCTTTGTAGTTATTGGTTTCGAGTATCAGACTTGCGAAAATTTTGATGGTTTCTCAACCATTCCTTAACTCCAAACCCCCAAATCTCGCGAACGGATTGACGAACTCGAGAAATTCCTGCTGCATCTGAAAGTAGAAGCTCGCCCGATTACAACGGTATGTGTTTTTTTGCCCTAGGCAATAGCAGTTATTGGTTTCGAGTATCAGACTTGCGAAACTTTTGATGATTTCTCAACCATTCCTTAACTTCAAACTCCCATATCTCGCGAACGGATTACCAACTCGAGAAATTCCAGTTGCATCTAAAAGCATAATCTCGCCCGATTGCAATGGTATGTGTATTTTTGCCTTAGGCCATAGTAGTTATTGGTTTCGAGTACCAGACTTGCGAAAGTTTTGATGGCTTCTCAACCATTCCTTAACTTCAAACTCCCATATCTCGCGAACGGATTGAAGAACTCGAGAAATTCCTGTTGCATCTGAAATTAGAAACTCGCCCGATTACAACGGTATGTGTACTTTTCCCCTAGGCCATTCCAGTTATTGGTTTCGAGTATCAGACCAGCGAAAATTTTGATGATTTCTCAACCATTCCTTAACTTCAAACCCCCATATCTCGCGAACGGATTACCAACTCGAGAAATTCCAGTTGCATCTAAAAGCATAATCTCGCCCGATTACAATGGTATGTGTTTTTTTGCCTTAGGCCATAGTAGTTATTGGTTTCGAGTACCAGACTTGCGAAAATTTTGATGGTTTCTCAACCATTCCTTAACTTCAAACTCCCATATCTCGCGAACGGATTGACGAACTCGAGGAATTTCTGTTGCAACTGAAAGCAGAAACTCGCCCGATTACAACGGTATGTGTGTTTTTCCCCTAGGCAATAGTAGTTATTGGTTTCGAGTATCAGACTTGAGAAAATTGTGATGGTTTCTCAACCATTCCTTAACTTCAAACTCCCATATCTCGTGAACGGTTTGAGGAGCACGAGAAATTCCGGTTGCATCTGGAAGAAGAAACTCTCCCGATTACAACGGTATGCGTATTTTTACCCTAAGCCTTTGTAGTTATTGGTTTCGGGTATCAGACTTGCGAAAATTTTGATGGATTCACAACCGTTCCTTAATTTCAAACTCCCATATCTCGCGAACGGATTGACGAACTCGAGAAATTCCTGTTGCATCTGAAACCAGAAACTCGTCCGATTACTACGGTATGTGTATTTTTGCCCTAGGCCATTGTAGTTATTGGTTTCGAGTATCAAACTTGCGAAAATTTTGATGGTTTCTCAACCATTCCTTAACTTCAAACTCCCATATCTCGCGAACGGATGGACGAACTCGAGAAATTCCTGTTGCATCTGAAAGCAGAAACTCGACCGATTACGAAGGTATGTGTATTTTTGCCCTAGGCCATTCCAGTTATTGGTTTCGAGTATCAGACCAGCCAAAATTTTGATGGTTTCTCAACCATTCCTTA